>NC_044509.1:16553720-16581220 GCF_902362185.1 Chanos chanos
TTAGTGTGTACAGTAAAAAACATATTTGGTCAAATGCATCCCAGACCACCTTGGCAAGTGGTTTGAGTGATCAGATCACAATGCTTCTTGTGTTTAGCGCTGTATTTACACTTGTATTTAGCGCTGTTCGCTTGTGATCCGATTGCCCAAGACGCATTTTAAAACCAAGTGTAAACATTCTCAGAGTCCATTTAACACCACACAACCTTGAAACATACCTGGTTAAACAGGGGTGACCTTTCTGCCTGAACTAAGAACTACAGACAGGAGGTTCTGCCGTCTGAGATTTGCACTATCAGAAGACACACACACACACACACACACACAGAGGGGAATAGGTTAGCATTCTGAGCTCTGACACTCAGCAACGCAGTCAAAAAATGAAAAATACCTACGCTGACAGATGCTCCCTCTGCCATCCAGTGACAGCTCCACTCTTGTACATGTCAAAAATGATACTATGATTATACATCTTTCAAGAGAGTGAATTCGTAAGGCAGAGCGCAGCAGCACTGCCTCCGTCAGCAGCCTCCCAGCCGGAGTAGGGAGAAGATTTCTACACATCCCTGTGTTTTAGCATCAAATGCCAGAGTGATTAATCAGCCAAGGGGAAGAAATGAGAAGGAGAGGAACTAAGTCTGAGAGCTAAACTGGAGTCTATTCGCTGACGTGACGCTGGATTACACAAAAAGGCATTTCATTAACAGTGACAATGCTGGTCCAACTTGCACTGCCTGAACAGAATACCAACATGTTTTCATGTTTTAGACTTTTTGTATACTGTGGGTTTTGTGTGTGTTTTGTGTGTGTGTGTGTGTGTGTAGGAGCTTATGATGGCCCCAAAAATTTACTTTGATATAAATTTGCAGATCACCAAGACAGTCTCTGTAAACAGTAGCCTGTGTCAGACCTTTAAAGAAGTTTGTGTGTATTTGTGTGTGTGTGTGTGTCTTGGGTAATGAGGATTTATATATATATATATATATATATTAAACTTGGCCCCGGAGGGCCTCCTGTGTGTGAACTTATTCACCTGAAGCCCTTTGCAGGATACGAATGTTTTCACATTCAGTTCCTACTGCCAACGCCACAGACAGACCGCAGCCCATTGTGCTAGTCTGCGTTTGAGCATGCAGAGGAGGCTGTCTTAAAACAATTAACTACAGACTTTCAATATGACCTCTGACCACGCCGGCAAATCCTGTTTGGTCTCAGTTGGAATTAATTAAGCTTTGAGCCAAGGGAGAGACGCGACGGAGAAGGATAATAATGCGTTTTCCGTGATACGGGCCATTGACTGCTTTTCCATAGCAATAGGACAATAATGAGTGAGAGACACAGAGGGGGAAAAAAAAGAACATATCTGTACGTCCATTCTCAGGCTTGATTGTGGGTATTAAATTGTGCGTACATATCTGAATGCTTGGGCGAAAAAAGGAGACCATTGTCAAAACATTTGTTAGCAAATTGCTTTCTCCACCATTGTGCGGAGTTTGATGGATTCTGTTTTTTTTTTTTTTTTCTTTTTTAAACAGGGGAGGGAACAGAAAGGAGCGGATTTGTCAGGCATGGCTGGCGGGCCACGGTGGGGGAATACATTCTGAAGACGTCTGGAGACCGGTGATTGTTTTCGGCAGATAGAACTGAAGTATGCCCTGCCACCCCCCCCAAAAAAAAAAAAAAAAAGGGAGGGGTGGAGTGGGTAATGGAGTGGGGGGGGCACATATCGTTTTTATCAAGGGTTTTATGCTTAAAGGCGTGAAAAGGAGGGGGGGGGGGCTTTGTAAATTTGATAGAAAGTACCGGAATAGGTCAGCGACGAGCCCGACAGCGTTGCGTATTCAAACACACATTGCTCCTAGGCCATTTTCTGCTTTCACACACACACGCCGTATTAAAATAAGCCTTTGTATTTCTTGAAAGGCTGATTTCAAATAGACCTCAGCTTTCTTCTGAAATCCCACTGCCGTGGCGCCATTTCTAAAGAATTCACTGTAGCTCCTGCGTGCATGAAGGTCAGCCAGAGGCCTGCGTCCGCCCCGAAGATCGCTTCTCCTCAGCTTTTATACCCGCGTCCAAAGGATAAAAATAAGTAAACAGATAAACAAAAATAGGGTGGAATAAAAAAAAAAAATAAATAAATAAATAAACGGCAGTCTCTGTAAATTGAAAGAGCGAGAGAGGAATTCCGAACTTTTCGAAAGAAAACAATACTGGCTTATCGTCTAGAGAGACGCGACCACCGGTGCTCCGGGCTACGGTTTGAACTGTTTGTAATGGCAGCGGGATGATTGATGAGCTCTCTGGGCTTTCCGCGTGTGTTACTCAATAGGGTTCGCTCTAAGGGAAATATTGATTTGGAAGCAGAGAGAAATCGTTCGCAGTGATAACAATAACAAATGAGTAGGAGACTCCATTGTTTGTGAGATGTAAGGCAGAGCCGCGGTTCGCGACAAAAAAAATTGACATGAATAAAGGCCTCAATATAAAGACCCTGCAACACAAGGACAAAATTATAAGGACAGCACGGGCTATAATGAAGTCGAGCCGTGAACCGTTCCCAATTGGATATTCCAACGATGAAGAGGTAAGAGACACCGCTAAACATAACCCAGACAAACGAAGTGTTCAAAACTTTTTCATTAATGACTCAACAGTGAGAGCGTAAACTCATCTCTTACACCCTTCTATTTGCTCGATTTACGTTCGGGTTATTGTTTTTCGATAGCTCCAGATTTACGTTCGGTTATTGCTTTTCGGTAGCTAAAGAGCGACTTACCCCCACAAACAAGGTTTTTCTTTTTGGCGTAACATATCCTGAGTGACAAGACATCATAGTAACAGGGGAGGGAATTGACTTGCAGGGAGCTCCTGGCCAGTCGCATCACTGTTCAAATGAATAATGACGCAGTTAAGTCGAGGTTCCGTCTATACACAGAGAAAGCAACATGTCAGACCGGAACATAGGTCTATACAGGCATCTAGTGTCTAACGAGCCGAAGGAAGCCGAAAAGAAAACAGTGTATATTTTACGGAGAGGTGGAATGAGAGTTGGTAACTTATTTGACAACAGTGCAAATTCGCTGACCTTAAACGCTTTTGCCCAAGCATAACTTTTTCGAATTAAATTGCCATGAGAGCTTAATTACATCATTGAATTGAGGTCAAGGATGAGCTGGAGCTACGTAATTACATTAGCACCGGCCACAAATCAAAGGTTATTGTAGACATTTGACGGCCCTGCAGCGCCTTCCCATTCTACTTTAATATACAGTATAAGTCATAAACAATACGATAAGAGCTCAATAAAGATAACGTTTAAATATGAATCTGTGAATGGAAAAGAGGATATTGGCAAAAGCACGTTCTGGAGCCAAATATTAAGAAGTAATATGCCATCATCATCGCTAGACGCCCTCTAATCTGAGCCTTATCTCTCCTCCCGTAATAACAGTTCTCCCGTCGCCCGTCTTCGCCGAACGTATACGGTGTCAGTTCATTCTGGCGACGGGCTGTTTTCTCCTCCTCCCCGGAAGGTCATTTGGTTAATGCACACAGTCTTCACGGGCTCTTAACTAGTTTTTAATCAGCGATTATTAGCGAGCTCGAGGGCTGTGCAGGCACCCGGGTCCCTAGCGGCAGGAGAGTGCCCATCAATATGTCACGTCAATTACGGCAAGACAGAGCTGGCGCGCGGGGGTGGTGTGGGGTGGTGTCGCGTGGTGGTGGTGGTGATGGTGGATGATGGCGGGGGGAGCAGGGTGGGGAGGAGACGGGGGTGGGGGGGGGGGGGGGCCTCCGCCACCTGAGAGTGTCTGAACTTCATACAGCCCTCGATATCCACACCGCAGCAAATCATTACTGTTAATGACTACTTTATGCACTGAAAACAGCGATGATGTCATCTTATTACCTGCTCCCACCGCGTGCGTGCCTGCGTGCGCGCGTGTCTGAAGAGATTTTACTGGAGTGAAACACATTTGTGAGCATTATAATCCACTTAAATGCTGGGTATTTAAAAAAAAAAACTTATTCCACAAAGTTAAAAATAAATAAATAAATAAAATGGAAAAATCAGCAGGTGCAAGCTTACCTTGATGTATTCTAAACATAGCTCTGACACTTTCACCCACATCAAACATTTCACTAATTGCCAATTAAGCATGCCAGAGCCTCAGACTGCCACTTAATTGTGGTTAATGAGAGCTGAAGAGCTGTGAGGTCTGGGCTGTGTCCTACGCTCCTTTCCCACGTCAGCTTCCCCCCCCAGCCCCCCCCCCCCGGTTAAAGAGCGGCCCCACCGCCTCCAGCACCCCCCTGGTTAAAGAGCGGCCCCACCGCCTCCAGCACCCTACACCGCGAAACGCTCAGGAATACGTACAACGACGTGAGCCCCGCCCACTCCCCTGTCAGTGGCCTCACTGTGACTATACCACACACTGCACAACTTTTAAACGCCGGCAAGTCTGCCCCCATCAGACAGGCAGGAGTATTCTCCCAGTGTGTGGTGTAAGCCGTCGTCGTATTAGGCCGTGCTCCAGCGGCTGTGTGTGTGTGTGTGTGTGTGTGTGTGCGTGTGCGGGGGGATCACAGGGTGCCGGGACTCTGTGAGGCATGTATGACAGCTGAATATGCAGATGAATGCATGCTGCTCTTCCCCGGTTCATTTGGCCAGACGTATAGAGGCAGATGCCTTTAGGAGGTACAAACACAGAGACAAATTGGGAGCAAGCTTCAGTCTGAGAGCGCTAGGAGCCAACGCTGACATTTTAAACACTGGAAAAAATTTTTAAAAGATTTTCATATAAGAATATCTCTATTGTTTTAGAGGATTCTCGTGACTTATGTGCTGTAGCCTTTCAGTGTGATCACGAAGATTCCAATTTCTCCTGGGAACATTCCAGAATGATGCAGAGTGATGATGACAACAGCAACAAAAAGAAAGCATTTAAATAAAGAAAAAAAAACCACCGATGATGCTCTCCATCATAGGAGGTCACTGATTAATACATTTAAAGCTTGATAGCTTTCCGGGAGTTTTCCCCTCAGGCTGGTTACGGCATTCTCTTTTCTCATTTTCCCCCAAACGCCGCTATGACACTAATGCTGTTTGTGGAACACCTGTTTACGCTTTGGCCTCGTGTTTCCGCTCCTCCGACACACGGCACGCTCGTGCTCTAAGCCCGGAGTGCAAAAGTCACAAACTGAAGTAGATTTTCACAGAGGCCAGGATAACTTTGATCTCAGACAACCTCATACATTTGACCTGTCAACCTGTCCAAATGAGGGATTAAGACTTTTCCAACACACCGCAGGCTTACCTGCCTGACGCCGGCAGTTAATAATGCTGGACTATTTTAGTCAGGCAAGACTCGGAAAAGATCACATTTTAATAAGGAAGATTTGACAGCATATATACGTATCAAGACAGTGTATTTTTATCTATACATCACAGCAGCTGGAATAGTCTGCAAAAGCCAATAAAGATAATACAGTGCATTATACTCTGGTGGTATATTTGCCGTGAGCGATTGTACAGTTTCATTCAAAAAAAAAAAAAAAGGAAAAAAAAAAGTGAATTTCTATCATGCTACAGGAGCTCATACACCTCTCTCCCCCAATAGCTTAATATTAATTTCATAGTCCATTATGAAAAGATCTATTTCATATTCACCCAAAGTTCATGAAGCAGAAAACGTTATCAGTGAGCTTTGGGAGGCAGTGGTTCAGTGAGTGGAGATAAGAGCAAAGCTTGTCCCGATGGGTAGGATTCTACGGTTCGGACCTGTCAGGTTCTGCCAGCGATGAAAACACGAGCTACTTTACGAGAGGCCAAGCTATATGTTTTGGTAAGGAACGAGAAGTATGAACACCAGGTAACATTCTCAGGTTCAATAATCAATGAGAGAAAATGGACTAAAGCTTTAATAAAAATAGCTTAACATGCAACATCCTGTGATCAGTAAATGAACAGAGCTGATGTAAAGATATGTGCTATACTGGGTTAGCGTGTGCTGGTCTGTTTAGTGTGAACACATCACAGAAGGAGACTCTCTGGTTCTGGAAGAGTCAGACATATGACTCTGTTAGTCTAAGACTCCCTCACAATGTCAGACATATGACTCTGTTAGTCTAAGACTCCCTCACAGTGTCAGACATATGACTCTGTTAGTCTAAGACTCCCTCACAGTGTCAGACATACGACTCTGTCGAAGACTCTCTCACAGTGTCAGACATATGACTCTGTTAGTCTACGACTACCTCACAGTCTCAGACGTATGATTCAGAGGTCATTACCAGCACACTGTTTCTGTATCCTGGCTTATGTCCTGTACTAAATCAGCCCAGCGGACAGAAATAGACCTTCAGCTGTGGCCCACGAGGGGAGGAGAGAGAAAATGAGATGATGACTGAGGAGAACAGAGAGAGAGAGAGAGAGAGAGAGAGAGAAACAAAAAAGAAGGATAGGTAAAAGTTTTATTGTAATTTCTGGAAACCAATCTGAAACAAGAAAGTAAAACACTGGGTATGAAAAGGAGTGGAAAGGAGTGAGAAAAAGGCAAAATTTCCAGCGGACATCTCACATACACACATCCCTCCCAAACACACATACATGACACACCACTCCCCATCCCAAGAAGAGCTGCACTAGTGAACTTTGACAGTCGCACACAGAAAGTTACACACTCATGAGAGGCGGCTGAGACAGGTACCGAAAATCTCTCCATCAGGGTGTGACCTTTGACACCTCGTCATCGCGCGTTCACCCAACACTCGGCTACGTTCGGTGTGCAGCGGCGCGCAGATACTCCAGAGAATTACAGGAGCACGCGAAATGTTCGGGGCCCCAAACCTACACAGGCTGTAATGAAACACATCCCAGAGGGTAAGCCTTTGTTTTGTTTAGGCCATGAGCAAAGAGCCTGGAGAGAAATAAAGACAGCCACGGAGGGAAGAGAGCGAAATAAAGGGGGGGGGGGGGTGCTGTGTGATGTATGTTCAGTGAAGCTGGACTGCACACTAATTATTGATCGATATCAGGCGTGGAGGAAATGAGCGATATTTACCTGAATGCAGTGGGCAGTCTACTCAGGAGCCTGTGCGATCCACTTTCCTACTCACTCCTTCAAAAGAGTCAGAAAAAAAAGAGGAAAAAAATCCACCAGCTCAGAGTGTTCCGGCTGCGGACAGAATGCGCAGCGTGTTTTGTAAGGTGCTGGAGAGCCAGTTGCTGTTGGCAGCGTGATGGGGACAGATCGGATTGAGGGAGTAACTGAGGAGGAGCTGATGGGGATGGAGACGGAGAGGGGGGAGAGGGCGGCCGAGGTCCGCCGTGCCCGCTTACCCGCGTCAGCCGCTCCCAACGACACGGGGTCGGGCGGGGATTCGGCGCTAAACGAGCCATCGCGACACACTGAACGAGGACGGAGAGACTGACTATGTAATAACATTGTAACAGACCGTTGGTAACAATGTTACAACACATTGGGCACCACTGTATAGACTCATAGATGTCAATGCTACATCTTCACAAGCAACAGTCATTAATAAATCCTTTCTCGTCTTAAGACTTTTCACTGAACAGATGTCTTTCTGGTGTGAAAGCTCTTACAAGTGAAACGCTCTGTACTGAAGAATCATCAGTTGCCATTTTTCTCTCTCTTTTTCAGACGTGCTCCTCATAAAAGGCCGTCACTTACACAGAACTGCTGGTCTTTCAAGCGGAGTGCTCTACATGTTTGAATAAAATGATTAATTAATTCATTAATTAATTAACTATTCATTCACTCAATATTCTGTGAATGAACAGTTTCATTTAGTCAGTTATGTACTCATGGTGAAAATTCAGTGGTTCTAATACGTGCAAGGTTTTGACCAGTGATAAGCAGCCTGTGTATTGTGGGGGTTGTTTGACTGATCCTGATCCGTAATTCACTTCAGTGATTTCAGCGGATAAGACAACATTTTAATGACCCATCTGCCTTGATTAAAAAGCTAACACTCTGCTAAAAAAGAAAAGAAAAAGAAAAAAAAAGAAAAAGACAACCCACCATCTCACTTGCAGAATGGTTTCCTTAGAGCTGGTAAAACTACCCAGAACATTTAAGTCATCATAAAAACTGTGTGTTGATGTCCAAGCCATGCATGGAATAGATAGTCGTCCCGCTCCCCCTCCCCAACAAAACAAACAAACAAAAAATGTACTTTTCAAACGTTTGGGTGACAACATGGATATCAGGAAATGTCAAGTGCCCCCCCCCCCCCCCCCCCCAAAACCTAACAAACAAAAGAAAAAGGGTTGAGGTTAGTGTCAGTGTGTTGTCATGTTACTGCCCGAGAAGTGAAGTAAATTTGGCAGGTTTAATATGAACGATCTGCAGACTTGTAATGATGTGTGTGTGTGTTTTAAACAGCTTCAATTGTTTGGCATTAAAATGCCAGTGATAATGTCAGAAACACAGCGGGCGGCTGTGTGTGTGCCAGTCTCTTGTGTCGTCCCCAGTCAGGTGGAGGTTTCATCAGAAGTAACTTATAACACAGAAATAACCTGTCGACACACAAATAATGAAAACAAAGAGTAAAATAGTTCATTTGATTTTATTTTTTTTTCCAGACAGACACATCGATTTCTGGACCATAGTAGAGGATGAAAACCTTTCACAAACATCTTATTATTAATATTATTATTATTACTAATATCCTTATCGTAATTATTATTCGAAAATACAAATATAAAATTATACTTTCCACATCTGAGATGTGCGAGACCCCCATCCACTGTTTTTTTTTTTTCTTTTTTTTAAATTTCAGTTTATTTTACAACAAGGCTTGAGCAAGCCATAAGAGACGACCTGAAGAATGCTCCCGGACAGTCCGTCAGTTCTGTCAGTCGGGCCGCAAAAAGTCGCTTCTGTTAAAAAACACGGGCAAGTGGTAGGAACGGGCACAGCAAACAGCAAGCAGACAGAGAGAGAGATCTCCTCTCCTCCAGGTCTAGGCAGAGACTGAGCATCAAATGATAGGACAACAGCATTGTATGTGTGTTGTGTGTTGTGTGTGTATGTGGAAGTGCTGTGTGTGTGTGTGTGTGTGTGTGAGTGAGTGTGTGTGTGTGTTATGTGTGTGTGAGTGAGTGTGTATGTGTTGCGTGAGGCTGTGCATGTGGAAGTACTGCGTGCGTGTGAGTGAGTGTGTGTGTGTGTGTGTGTGTGTGTGTGTGTGTGTGAGTGTGCGTGTGTGTGTGTGACACATTGTGCAGCCTTATAATGTTGGCCCAGTCCGGTGTCAGATTCTGGACAAGGGCTTGGTTCCCCGTTTACGAGGAGAGGAGATTGATTCAATGCTTAACAGTCTGTAGTTACATGTTTCCAATGTCTGTCCACTGAACAACATCCTCCTGCAATTACACCTCTGTCACAAAATTTGATCTGAACTTAACAGTAAGTCACCATGACAACACGAAGCGTGATGACAAGAAGGGATATAAACAGTTAGCTACTGAGGCTGGAAAAGAGAAAGAGAGAGAAATAGCGAGAGAGAGAGAGAGCTCTACAACATCCAACAGAGGGAGAAAGAGTTCGCTATTGTTTACTAATGAAACGCGTTGTCATGAATCAAAGAATGAATGCACATTTCACTGAGCCCGGTGTGTACACACATTAACGGGCAGATGGGCTGAATTATGAACGATGGAGTGAAGTTTTGCCGTTCTCTAGCACTTGCCTGTAGAATTCAAGTTTAAATAGACACGGTAGCACTCCAAACACCTTCCAGGTCATGTTTTTTTTTTTTTTTTTTTTTAATTATTATTTATATATATATATTTTAAACATTTTTAAATTTCTTTTTCCTAAACAAACATTTTCGATATGGATTAACTAGTCTGGTAAGACGTGTCACATTCATCAGCTGAAAATTGCTGTCAATGAAAAATTAATTGTGGAAAAAGAGCCATGCTACCTTAAAGTCCAAGCTAGGAGATCAAATCATAACAACAATAATAAAATCACTGGACAAATAAATAAAGTAATAAAAAAAACGTGGATAACCGGCCTTTATTTGAATCAGAACCGAAAACACGACCCGCTGAGAGAGCACCGAGAACGCTGACCTTTTCTGCCGGTTTGTTTCTCTAGCGTTCTCTGGAGGTGATAAACGGCGAAAAAGACCGACTGCTCTGATGAAAACCCACTGGTAGTGGATGTTGGTACAGTGAGCACTGATTCAGTGCCTGTACACAGGCCAGCAACAGTTCTCAGAACCATCAGATCGATGAGGATCCCCAGACTAAAGGATCTAGATCTCGTATGCCTCGCTCTTGAGGATTAACAGCAGGTAAGCACTGCCGCTGTATTCTTATTGCTAAGTTCAAAAAGTGTCTGAAACCTCTAGAGACCCATTTACTCTAAAACTGACTCTTCTCAATAACTCTTAACTCTAAGCCCAAAGGTCACACACCAGCAGACAGGTTAGTGTCTCTCCTGTTGCCAGACAGTCAGCATAGTCCACCCTGTTTGTCAACACCACTCCACCCTGTTTCAGTCAGCACAGTGACATGTGTGGAGGGCCTTGTTTTTTATTAGTTTAACCTCTGAACCCATATGTCTACATTCAAACTACATTCACACTCATTTTCATTTGTTTACTGACCGGGCAAAACAAGATCTAACCCTTGGTGTCTCCAGACAAGAGACACTCAAAGACACACTTTCACACACACACACACTTGCACACACACTCTTACACGCACACAAAATAAGTGAAAAGAAAAACTATGGAGAGCCTGGTTTTGGTTTAAATAAAGGGCTGGTTTCCAGGGTTGGGATTAAAAAAAAAATTATTATGGTTCAGTAAGTATTCAAATTATATTTCATGTGAGAGAAAAAAAAAAAAAAAAGAATTCTGCAAAAAAAGGTAGAGAAGATTTTTAAAAAACAGAGTGGTATTCAAAAATAGCAGTGCCTTAGGCCACTGTAGTATATATTTTTAAAGTGTACAAACATCAAAACATATTACAGTGTTATTCATTTCATTATCATAATAATAATTAGCGCTGTATTTATCACTGTGAAGCGTGAGAAACCATCTAAAAAAATATGATTTATCTTTCACATAAAATCTTCATAATTATAGCTCGTGTCTGTCTTAGAAAAGAATGAAAAATAAAGGTTTTACATTAGCATTTAAGGTAGTATGGCACGCCCCTGACCAAACAGTCAAGGTTAGGACTCCAAATAATGCCTTGTTTTAAATTATGTCTTACAGCATTTCTCTTTTTTTAAACTTATTTTTATCATTATTGTTTTTTCTTTTTAATCTATAGGTCTTCTGTGAGAGCTTTGGTTAGTTGAAACCATGTGAAATATGCAAATCACAAAAAAGTGATTTCAGATGAAAAAATCAGAAGGGGAGGGGTTAGAAGGTGATGCTACTAAACAGGACTAGATTGTAATTGTGTCAAAACTTCTGATCTATGAGAGAAAGCTCTGCCCTTACTAAATCCTACATCTACGACAAACTACTGGCTCTACACTAGTTACATAACATCTGTTACTAATCATATGGGGCTACAGAGGAGAGAGAGAGATAGAGAAAGAGAGAGACGAGAGAGAGAGAGAGAGAGAGAGAGAGAACAAATGAAAAAGATGGAAAAGGATAACATCTAGCAAGAGGAATAGACCACTGCACTGGTATCAAAGACAGCACTCTGTCACAAGGTAATATATGATTTTTGTTTATACACTATTAAATACACTGATGATGATGACGATGATGATGACGATAAAGAACATAAGAATACAAATGTGGTGTCAGAGAATGAAGACAGAGAGAGAGAAATGGATGGATACACAGTACATTATAATATTATTGTCATTGTAATTATTCATACTATAACAACCACAAAAATATTCATAAAATCTTCTCATTCCAAACTGAAGTCAGTGAGAGAACATCTTTTTGCTTTTTTTCAAAGTTTTGTATTTCATCTTTTTTTTTTTTACATTAAAACATTACAATCCTTTGTAAAGTTTTTTTTTTTTTCTTGTTTGCTTAAATTACTCCTTGCTCCTGTCTGTATCAGTGAAAAGCTTCCAGCATTTTGCTTCACCTGGTTGTTCTAAACATTAGAGCACAAATAACAACAACAACAACAAAGAAAAGAAAGAAATGAAAAAAAAATTATATATTTTTATATATATTTATATATGTGTGTGTCAAGTAAAATGTCATTTATGTCTGCAGCAGGAAAAGAAAAGACACACGTAGAGATCAGAATATACATCGATCAAAACATTATGACCTCGGACAAAACTCACGAAAACCGTACACCTTTCTCTGTTCTGACCTCAAACTTAAATCCTTACAAGAACAGCAAAAAATCAGCAGAGCGGCTATGATTCTCTGTATCAACGTCTCATTCAGTGTCTTCAGTAGGCTTTTTCTGAAATTCATCGTCCCGCCTGCTCGGCTACGTCCGTAAAAACGGGTAGGTCAGAAAAAAGACGAGCTCTACAGATCTGTTTGATCTTTCTCACTGGTTCATTTGTCTTACCAGTACAGGAGAAATCCCACCTCTGCTTACATTGTGTTTTCTTCATACATAAGTTAACCATTGTCAAAAGACCATTTAAAAGAGCAAATGTGCAATCAGGAAACAGGCACCTCTTTCCTACTGGTCACAGTGCAAAGATTTAGTCTTAAACTCTGTCTGCGTGTTTGTGAGATCTCTCTATATACGTTTCAAATAAATTAAAACTGCTGAACTGTTTCATATATATATATATATATAATTTTTTTTCTGGTAAAATTCACAGGGCTGAGGTACGATATAAAAACATTTGCCTTCCTAATTCTTTCAGAGGAGAACTGATCAAAAGCACTGGCTTTACACAATAAATGCGGGCGTACACAGTCCAGATGTTCTGACCCATAGCAAAAAAAAAAAAAAAAAACCCAAAACAACAACAACAACAAAAAAAAAAAAACCCAAACGACCTAGCTGAATGAGACACACAAGAACGACAAACAACAACATAGTAAGTCTTTTTTTTTTTTTTTCTATTTTCTTTTTTTTTTCCTCAGAAGTATAAAAGTGTGGAGATGCGGTGAGCAGTGTAAAATCTGTGGACTGTTTCCTTAACCTTTCCTTACAGTGTGCTTTGGATTATAGTACTGGATCTTTTGTGTTTTTTTTTTTTCTTCCTCCTCTCGTCTCCTCTCCTCAGTGAAACTCAGACACACTTAGGAATATCTGCGGTTGAGATTTAAATAAAAGAAAAAAGAAAAAGACTAGACCGGAACATTCTCTGACCCTCCTGGCCTGAGCTGTGCCCCTGTAAAAACCGTTTTTTTTTCTGTTTTTTTTTCTTTTTTAATTCATTTTTTTTTTAATTTTTACTTTTTTTAATTCATTTTTTTTTTGTAAATATGCTGGTATGACAAAAATTATTCAGCTGGATTATGTACAAGACAAGCTGCGGGATTGTATCAGTGGAATTGTTGCTGTATCTGAGATAGAACTGGATCATCGTCTGTTAAGAGCTAGATTTTCTCTCGGAGTTATTCACACCCTGGAACAGTCTCTTTCTCACACACCATCAGAAAAATAGGTGACTTTTTTCTGTTCTCAGTTGGTTGTATATGCAATGATTGGAATAATATGTACACATACATATCTCTTCTTTTTTCATTAAATCTGAATTCACAACATACTCATATGAAAAATGCTATAGTATACACGTTGTTTTTTTTTTTTGTTTTCTCTAAACGACAAAAACACCACTTATAAAAAAGGACCATAAAAATATTGGAGTCCTCTTTGTATTGCCCAAAAATAGGTCATTGTGATCGACAGAGAGACATCACAAGCCTTAAAAACAGCTACTAAGTTTGATTCGTTCTTTTAGTTGTTTTCCCCACTGGATTTGCACTTGAAATAAAATGAAATGTATTTCTTGTAACACCCCCCCCCCCTCCCTCCACCCCCCAAAACCTGGTCAGTCTACAGTTGCTTTTTCCCCCACTTGTGCAAAAATGTCACCTTAAAAATCTGATTTTTTTTTTAAACGATGATTGGTACCAAATATTATTCAGTCATGACCTTGTTTTTTTACATGACACGTCTCAATTAGAGCAACATAAACTAATATAGATGTGAGAGAAGTATGAATCAAATAACACATATGATCACAAACAAACAAACAAACAAAAATACACATTATCTAAGCTTTGCCGAACAACTCAAAGTCAGAAGGAAAGTAAAAAGTCTGAATAAGAGAAATCAAAGGTAAAATAGAGGAGAGAGACATGGTTAGAGGGGGGTGGAGTTATGGTACAGCAGGTTTTCGTGTTTTTGTTTGTTTGTTTTTTTTTTTTTTCTGAGATGATCGTAGCATTTCTGTCTTGTTCTCTGTGTGGTGCCACCTCCTGTCGTTGACCAATGAGAAGCTGTAGTGCTTGAGGTCTTATGACATCAGCTGTACACCAACCAATCAGAAGCTTCGGCCCGCCTTCCCAGGACCTCCAGATAGACTCTGCTAAGTTGAGAGAGAAACAGATGTGTTACATGGTTGTTCTCTCTCAGCACTGGGCCTCTCAGACTGGCCATCTATGCCATACAGGCCTCCCTCCCCCAGGGTATACATTCACAACACAAGTCAAGATATACAGTGCCCTCCAAAACTACTGTCACCCTCAAAGAAAACAGGAGTAAAAGATGCTAGTTAAACCTCACTTCATTCATTGTTTTCTTTGGCAAGCAGTATGAGAAATTTTTTTTTGTTATTTTATCTTATTTTATTTATTTATTGACTTTAGCATTTAATCATTATTCTGATATCATTACGAAATTATTCTCATTCTGAATAATTTATTCTCAATAATTACGACAGATACGTGTCGTAATTATTGGCCCCCCAAGTCTTCTCCATCCAGTTTCGTATGCAACAGGGAGTTTGGTCATATTTCGATCTCACACCATATTTATAATCCAGTTAAACAGGAAATCACAGTGAACCACTTTAGAGTTCCCAAATTCACAAGGGGGCTGTGAAAATATGAATGGGAATTTACATCTATTAGAGTTTGTCGATAAGAATTTTGGTGTGCTGATAATAGTGACACAGATTAGTATAACACTTTTGAGATACAGAATTTTTTTCTTTGAGCAATTTTACCTTAACTTTCCTTTGACTTAGCTTTCTTAACTTGCTTCCCTTCATTTCTTAATCTTTGCAGTGGAAGATCAAGCTGATAAACAAGAATGACCGTTTTCATTGGCTTTTTTTATATACCATTAGCGAGGGTGCCAATAATTCTGTAATGCACTGTATGTCAATGGGAATAAAAGATGACTCAGACAGACCAGGAAGGTTTTTCACAAAGCAATATTTCTCAGTGAGCCAGATAACTTCAGCCAACTGAAGTCAAAACCGTCCAATAGGAATGTTACATTCCCTCCCTGTCCTCTGTGTGTTTGACTTGGTGACATCCTGCTCTGTCAAATATCTCCCATGGTCGGTCTGTCACATACACACACACAGACACACACAGACACATACACGCACGCACACACACACACACCCAGACACACACACACACACTCACGCACACACAGACACGCACACACACACGCACACACACACGCACACAAACACACACACACATACGTATACACACACACACAGACACACACACACACACATACGAATACACACACACACATACACATACACACACACACACGTGCGCGCGCGCACACACACACACACACACACACACACAGACACACCCACACATACGCACACACACAAACACAAAGAGTTAGAAGCTCCAAGCAGAGGGTGTGCGTTTCCCTGTGTAGACCGTGAAGGGCATGCAACACAGAGTTATAGACGATCTCTCCATGTCCAAACACATGCTGTTGCTTTCTCCACAGGACAAAGGCCAAACCAGTCACTGCGTGGTGAGTAACCTTACTTCACTCCTGATCAGTGAGATCTCGTCCACTCTTTCAGCTCTGCACACAGTTCTTGGGTAAATCAGGGAATGTGTTTGCTTCTTAACCAGATTAATACAGATTTAATGTAGAATGTCCAACAGGACTGTTCAAATTTGGATTTAAACCGGTCTGGTGCTCATTAGTTGGCTGAAATAAGGGGGGAGAAACCGCTGTATGAAAATGCTGTGTCATCTGCATTGATAGATTTGATGTCATCACCCAGGACCGAATCCCAAGGCCTCAGCAGGTATCAGCAGACAGCTGAAAACTCCCTGGCTCACTCACTGGCCTCAGAAAAGCAGTAGCTTTGGACATGGAACTGGGAGGATGCACTGGAGGTAACCATTCAGCTGGGGCTCCCGATACTCTGTATGTGTGTGTGTATATGTGTGTGTGTCTGTATGTATGTGTCTGTATGTGTGTGTATATGTGTGTGTGTGTGTCTGTATGTGTGTGTGTGTGTGTGTGTCTGTATGTATGTGTCTGTATGTGTGTGTATATGTGTGTGTGTGTGTCTGTATGTGTGTGTGTGTGTCTGTATGTGTGTGTGTGTATGTATGTATGTGTGTGTGTGTGTGTGTGTGTGCGTGTGTGTGTGTGTGTATGTGCATGTGCATGTGTGTGAGTGTGTGTGTGTGTGTCTGTCTGTGTGTGTGTGTGTGTGTGTGTGTGTGTCTGTATGTATGTGTGTGTGTGTGTGCGTCTGTATGTATATGTGTGTGTGTGTGTGTGTGTGTGTGTGTGTGTGTGCGTGTCTGTATGTGTGTGTGTGTGTGTGTGTGTGTGTGTGTGTGTGTGTGTGTGTGTGTGTGTGTATGTGCATGTGCATGTGTGTGAGTGTGTGTGTGTGAGGATAATCTTTGGGGTGGAATATCCCCCTGGAGAGAAAACACAGGGTCTTTGAAGGCCCATCAGGTTGATCACATTGACTGGAAGTTCTGAGTCAGAGGAGGGAGCAAACAGCATGGGTCTGGGCAGAACAGAAGAGAGAGATCTCTCCACGTACCACTCAAAGCAGCAACACAAACAAAGCGCAAAGACAATAAGCATGAATGGCTCAGTGAAGGATCGTAACAAAAACAACATTGACCACAAAAAAACGTCACAGTGTGTGGAAACATGGTGGGTGGGCAGCTGGGTGGGCAGCGGTCAGGTGGTGATTCCAATGCTTTTTTTTTTTTTAAACGATCTCTTTGTTCCAGTGAGAGTTTGGTCTAAAAACGATCATGGTCTAACAGTTCCATAACAGCAAAGACAGGTGGAGGAATGCTGAGTAACACTTGAGACTTGAGATTCTACAGAGTCAGACAGACAGACAGATAGATAGGGAGGTAGGTGGATGGATGGATGACTGGATGGATGAATGGATAAATGGAAAGGTCGGGAAGGTCATGGAGAAATATAAAGAAAATGTAATACCTCCTGTGAGATGGCAACCGACCACCTGTGAGGTTTCAATGGTATCCGTTCGTAAAAGCTGTGGTGATCAGTGGACCCTATAGGAGTATAGAGTTAGTACGTCTGTCAGTATGCATTCTGTCAGTATGCATTCTCAAAGACCAGGAGGAGAAGGAGAAGAGGAAGAAGAAGAAGAAGAAGAGGAAGAAGAAGAAGAAAAGGAGAAGAAGAAGAAGAAGTGATTGAGTACATTTGATTCGTAGGATTCTGTCTGAACAAATGAGGCTCTGGTTACATTGTTTTTTTTGTTTTTGTTTTTTTTAAATCAGCGTTGTTATTTACTTCATTCAGTGGAATAATTCAATCATAAAAAAAATCATTTTTTCTCTTTCCTCTATGTCACAGAGAGACAGGTTTTCAGGTACAGGACTTCACAGATCCCAGTCTGCTCTTCAGACTGTCAAAAAAAAAAAAGTTTTAAATGTTTGTAATCCTTTTGCAGACTGAAAAACACACATCAGTTCAGTTTAATTAGAGTTCCTGTTTTAAAGTCGCTTTAAACATCGGCAGTGAGATCCAAAAAAACCCAAAAAGATTAACTGCATTCGGAAAAGGCTCTGATAAAAGGGAGGATAGAATTACGCCAGATTAAAACAGCCACAGGAGAATTCTTCAGACATGGTCCTGAAGGGCCAAAGTCGTACTGGTTTCTGTACCAGGCTGGTGCTGATGTTTCAGCTGAGAAAACAGGTCTGCACCAGTTTTAAACCAGTTAAGAGAAAATGGAAAAATCTGCAGGATTATGGTGTTATGGATTATGGTGACCAGATCTGAGGAACTCTTATGGATTATGGTGACCAGATCTGAGGAACCATTGGTCAGACAGGCCCACTGAGAACAGAACCTGGGACTGTGAAGTTCTGAGGGTGTAAAGTTGAGTTAAAAATGAAAGTCATTACAATCACAGGTGTCTGTGGAGCCAAACGTCACCCACAGAACACTGAGGGCGAAATACAACAAACACGGGGTGGGGGGGTGTGGACTAAGTCAAGCTCTTCTGCAGAAAACGTCACCTATTGATTTTCGGCACGAAGACCACACGAGCACAGATAAGAGCGGGGACAGAGCATTGTTCATTGGCTATCAAACGCCAGACTGCCAATCACAAGTCATTCTGAACCCAGGATAGCTCAACAGGTCTGTATCGGCCAATCAGGGGCTAATGTGAGAGCTGTCTAAAAGAGCAGAGCTGAACCGACGTCAAAAGCAATCGGCTTTTCTTCATGTCATGCTGTTCACTAATAGCTGTCGCTAACAGGACAACTATAAATGCGTTCACCGTTCATGCCAAATCCACTTAGAATTAGAATCAAGATTTCCTCAGTGAGAGAGAGAGAGATAGAGAGTGAGAGAGAGAGAGAGAGAGAGAGAGAGAGGGAGAGGGAGGGAGAGACAGAGGGGGAGAGAGAGAGAGAGTGAGGGAGAGAGGGAGAGAGGGAGAGAGAGAGAGAGAGAGAGAGAGAGGGAGAGAGAGAGGGAGAGGGAGGGGGGGGAGGGAGAGAGAGAGAGGGGGGGGGGGGGGAGGGAGGAAAAAAATCCAAAAAAAACACAAAGCCTTTGCTCTCCCTTCTCTCTGCAGAACTGATCAATGTGGGTCTTCATATGCAAATGCTCCATGCTGTCTAATTGCATTTGTGAAGCGATCAGCCCACACAGCAGATTTAGGAGGGAAAATGGCAGAGCTGTCAAAGCGTCTGCCGTTTTTTTCTCTCCCTCTCTCTTCCATTCTTTCTTTTTCTGTTTAAAACACTGACTCTTATCTGCCATGCCATCATTGTGTATTGTGCTCTTGACAGGATAAGAGGGGATCGGTTGGCAGAGACGCCTGAATTTAATCCATGAACATACACACACACACACACACACACACACACACACACACACACACACTCACACACACACACGCGTGCGTGCGCGCAGCAGAAATCAAACTCCATAACAAAGCCCTGTTCCTGCTCCTGGATGGTGCCGATCCAGTAGAGAAGGAGAGAAGGACTGTCGCTGCATTGTGGAGGACGGATTAAGCCAATATTCTTTACAGAGCCGCCCACGTCACCTCTCTCAGGTGAAACGGCCGAGAGTGTGTGTGTGTGAGTGTGTGTGTGTGTGTGTATGTGTGTGTGTGTGTGTGTGTGTGTATGTGTGTGTGTGTGTGTGTGTGGGAAAACCGTTCAGTGTGTGTGTGTGTGTGTGCACGTGTGTGGACATGTGTGTGCGTGTGCGTATGTGTGTGTGTATGTATATGTGTGTGTATGTGTGTGCATGTGAGTGTGTGTGTGTGTGTGTGTGTGTGTGCGTGTGTGTGGGAAAACCGTTCAGTGTGTGTTTGGGAAAACCGTTTAGTGTGTGTGTGTGTGTGTGTGTGTGTGTGTGCATGTGTGAGTGGGAAAACCGTTCAGTGGGTCGTGACTTGTAGCGTTGGGCCAGGCCCTCATTTGTTGATATGTGTCAGGGAAATAAATGGAGAGGAGAATTTTAGTCATGAGCCATTTCTCTGCTTAATGCGCTCGGTCCAGAGCAGACATCATCTGCTCTCCGCTTGGGCTCCGGGCTCCAGTCTGCAGCCCTGCGTCCATTTCAACGCCACTCCACACCTTTTAAAGGTGAATCAGAACCGGCCGAACGATCATAAGCAAGAGTGTTAATGAGTCTCCTGTTCCCGTGGCGGCTTTAAGAAAGCCCATAATATGTCAAAAAACATAACAGAAAAACAAAAAAACAAAGAACAAAAACAAAAAGGAGGAGTGTAGTGCTGTTCAGCGAGACTTTTTCGTTTAAGACTATTTCGTTTTCGTTTTCTCCCCGCAGCAATAACGCTTAGTCATTCTCTGAGGCAGGAACACGCAAAACAAACAAATAATTAAACAAACACAATAAAATGAAGATTTTCAGCGAATTACTGAAAAATTGATCGAGATTTTACATTTTTCACAACAGCATATGCCGAGCAGGCGCCGGCGAGGTGCTTCGCTTCACAGACACGGAGAGAAAACCAAAGCAGCGGAGAAAATGACTCAAATGTCGGAATTTTAAATACAGAGTCTGCAACTAAGATTTTATTTTACTTTTCTCTATTTTTTCCATTTTTTTTATATTTTTTACCTTTTTTGATTTTAAATCTGAAAACGAGCATGTAAATAACGCTATCTCAGTTTGGCACTTCATTACAAATGTATCCTACTCCATTTTCTCCTCCAAATTGAGACCACCATCAATTTTGGAAAATGCGACATTCACAGGTGAGATTCTGCACGCCGCCTGCGAAAAAGCCAATTAGCCAAACGTTTGTGTGACGCTCCGCTTTTCATGGTGGATATGGTGTCAAAAGCATTTGATTGTTGTGAAAACATTCAGATTTGACAATCAGCACACCGTGTTGCTGTTGTTCTTCTTCTTTTCTCTCTTGTTTGTTGTACTTGGTTTTTCTGTTTATTTCCTCTAACTCTTTTTGTCTGTAGTTTTATCCTTCGGATGCTCATGACTTGAGACAAACATGTATTTCCTCCGTGTGAACTGGGACTGGTCGTGTCCCAATTCTCTACTGAGCTCCCTTCCCTTGTGAACTTGATCTCTCGGCCACTCATCACACTTAACGACATAAGGGTTAAGGGTTAATGCCACCATAGAGTCTCTGCAGGACATTCGTGTGATGTTTGTTTGGTGTTTCTTCAACACGCTCAGTCAGTTAGAATCTGACTTGACTGGAGAAGGACACATGTGAGAGTATTGGAACAGGGCCCAGTCATTCACACGCTCACATGCATTTTCACTCTGGTCTACATCATGAGTGGACAGAGGGCTTCCCTCTGCTGTGATTGGTTACTGACTGACCAGGAATTTAACTTACACACGCACTCTCTTCCCCTGTCTGTCCTCCCAGCAGTCTCCCAACAACCCACCAAACAAACGGACTCTTACAGCAGTTCACCAGTTCTGATGCTGATGTGCTCATTCAATCCAGTGGGGCTGGTTTCCCAGTGTAAATTAAGTCTAGTCCTCGATGAAACAGCACTTTCAACACATTCACAATGTAACTGAGTCCAGGGCTTGAGTCTGTCAAACTCAGGCTATGTCTGTTGATCTAGGATCAGTTTACAATTCTGACAGATACAGTTATACAGATAGAAGGGAGCTGATCCTAGGTCAGCCTGCTAACTCTAAGATATTTAACACATTAGGCCGAGAACAGGCTTAATACTCATTCTGAGAAACCAGAAGGAAGAGCACAGAAAACATGAGAGAAGGAATGCTATTCTAATCTAGTCTCTTCTCATTTATATAACCCTAATGAATGAAAGAAAGGGAAAGGTAGAGAGAGAGAGAGAGAGAGAGAGAGACAGAGAAGGAGAGAGAGAGAGAGACAGAGGAGGAGAGAGAGAGAGAGAGACAGAGAAGGAGAGAGAGAGAGACAGAGAGAGAGAGAGAGAGAGAGAGAGAGACAGAGAAGGAGAGAGAGAGAGAGAGACAGAGAGAGAGAGAGACAGAGAAGGAGAGAGAGAGAGAGAGACAGAGAGAGAGAGAGAGGTATACACACAGCGATGCTGTGGCTGAAGCCAGAGCCAGGCTGAGGGCTTGTGGCGCTGATGTAGTTCCCCACGGCAGAGTCCTGACTGTTGGGTCCGTACAGGTCGGCGACCGGGCCGGGACTGTTGGCGCCGGGGAAACCTCCTGGCCGCGGGGGATTAGCACCTGCACAGGACAAACACACGGACGCACACACGGACATACACACACATACACATGTTAGAGTTGAGCTGGGATTCCACAGAAACCCACTGTGTACTGGACTCTCTACCAGCCGTAAACTGGACGTCATAAATAAATTGTATAATTAATGTTGCCTGAAATATTAACATGACGAAATGACTAAAAATGAGAGAACGGATAATATACTGTCTTCTTAGCTATCACAATCAAAGTGTGTCTTTTTGTTTTGTTTTATTTTTGCTCTAAATGACCTGACGTGTAAATTTGCTGGTCAAATAAAACTCTACTGAGCTGATTTGAATGTATGTTAAGTGTCGCTTGGTCCAGTGGCCATGAATGTATTTGGAAGCATTGGGAGCATTGTTTTAAGTGACATTAAAACAATGCTACTGTCGTTTTCATGTAAAAGAGTGCAGACTTATACCCCCCCCCCCCTCCCACACACCTACACCCACACCCACACCACCAGGCCGATATCGTATTATGAAACATGCTCTGTGTACCCTATAGGCGAAAATTTGACACAACAACCATGCACAATCACGGGTAAAACAAACAAAAACAAAAACAAAAGACATGCAGACGTCATGCGGATCCTGACGTGTTACTGACAGAGTGTGACCCGTGAGACGGCCATCAGAACCAGCCTGGGAGAGGTGCCGTCAAACGGATCGGTGTGAGGGACTGTTCTGTGTTCGGCTCCTTTCTAAACGGCCCAGTTTATTAAAGCTGTAGACCACAGCAGAAGGACAGGGAGGGAGTAGGGCTAGTCCGGTGTTCTGGCCATCACTGGAGTTAAAATGATACCATTTTCAAAGTACAGGATTCCTGACAGCACACAATCCTTCACTCCTCCACCCAACATACATCCACTGAATGAATACGACTGTGAGTGAGACAGCGTGGGTCAGTATCGAGGGTAAAAGTCTGAATGCACCAGGGTGGTCTGTGTGTGTGTGTGTGTGTGTGTGTGTGTGTGTGGGGGGGGGGGGGGGGGGGGGGGGGGGGGGCTGCTATGTTTAATGAAGTGCAGCACACACGCCTTTCTTAGAAACCAAAGTCTCGACATGAAGCGGTGTGAAAAATGGCTTAAATAACAATACCAGGGAAATGCAGGTACCAGCGGAAACGGTGACAGGGCTTAGTGTGAGGAAGCAATATCACACCTTCACTCTGTAGAACGTTTCTGTTCAAAGACGCGTTTCCTCCACATAACAATCTCTAAGTCAATCTGACAACAGAGTTCTGTACGCTGAAAAGCAACATGCTAAAGCTCAGTGAAACACACACACACGCACACACACACGCGCACACACACACACACACACACGCACACACACGCACACACACGCACACACACACACGCACACACACGCACACACACGCACACACAGACAATGTCCGCCCAACGTCAGCTGGTCTCAGATCAGTCAGAGATCTGGGTCTTGGCTGAACTTCATGGCTTTTGGCGCAAAACTCAGAGAAAACACTGAGATTACTGAGCCGGGGTCTGGTTCGAGATACGCTCCAGAGTCCGTCCACGCCTCGGCGTATCACACAACACCACATGCAAACGCTTCCTGTGATGGTACAGACCAGGGTTTTTCAAATCCAGACCTACAGCCTCAATGCAAAACCCTGTTCTCAATGCATCCCTGCACTAACGCTTCTCATTAAGGCAGACATTTCATTATCAGACATTTAGAAAAGGTGTGTTAGTCACGAGTCAAAGCAGATGTTTCTCAATATGTTCTTCTCTGGACTTGCGTTCTCATGGACTTGTGAAACGTCATCAGTCACAGTCTAAGTACTGTTCCGATTCAAAGTTCGCATCTAGCCAAGTACAGATCGAATACCCGGATGTGTCCTCAATTCGTGGGTTTTTATCAAGGATGCATCAGGAGGTGACATGTGTGGACTTGGGTTGACAAGTTTCCAAGAATGCATTTCTCACAAAGTCTGGACTCCTGAGCTGAACTTAGCAAGACCGAACAACTGAGAACGGGAGTCCATACTTGATGTACTTCGCACTGAGAAACGGCTTCTGTGTCCAGTGGACCCCTCGGGCTGGAGTTAATGGTTTCACCTGAAGTAGAACTCATAGAACTCAGACTGAAACTTTATGTGAGACTCGAAAACCAAGAAGGACACGGCAGGTTGCTCCATGAGAGGCATTTTATAAACTTTGTTACTGGTTAGACTATGACTGTATTGCATTTGAACCAAACAATGGAGCAGTATTCCAAACCAAACCATTCTGCTACACATACACACACAGATACACACACAGATACACACACAGACACACACTGACATGCACACATCTGCACACCAACACTTCCACACACACACACACACACACACACACACACGCGCGCGCGAGCGCGCACAAACACACGCACGCACGCACGCGCACGCGCACGCACACAAAATCCACAAACAGAATCTCTCTCTCTCTCTCATTCTCAAACACACATCTCTCACACACACACACACACACACACACACACACACACACACACACACACACACACACACACAGACATACTCTTAATTAATCAAATTCACTGACCGTACCCCAGGCTGCAGCCTCTCCTTAAGAAATGTTTAGAGGAATTTGGGAGAGATGCTGATTTGTCCCTCAGCTGCCCTGTGCTGTGTAATGAGTGTGATGGTGCTGTTTGATTATGGGCCTCTCCTGCCTTATCGCAGCCCTGCCTCCTCTAACAGGCCTGCTTATTACCCAATTACCTCCGTTTCCACACGCAACTGTAATACTCATTTTCACATAATTGGTGGATTCATTTGAGCTGGAAGCTGGCTCTCTGTCTTTGTGTGTGTGCGCGTGCACGCGTGTGTGAAAGGATTTACGCTTCAACTTAAAACCCAGGGGCTCAACTGCTCCTGCTATTAACTTTAATGGCCAAACATAAGTTCAGCTTATTGGCTTTGACTGGCAGTGGAAGAGCAGCCAGCTTTAATTAAGCACAGGAGTTCTGATTACACAGCCCGATTTGGATACAGGTGAGCCCCCCCCCCCCGTCACGCGACGTTATGTTTCAATTCACGTCCTCTCAAACCTATCCATCTGTTTACGGAAAGTTTCAGTGGAACGGAGACAGAACCCTTAGACAAGAGTTTTCTCTCACTCTCATACATTTCTCTCTTCATTTTTCTTTCAAGTTTTTTGTGCTGAGGATGTTTAGCACAAAGCTTAATGCGTGTGACGTTTGAGTGCACATCCAAAAACTTTTGTGTGAGCTGAAGGGGTCTGGAAGGAGTGGGGGGAGGGGGTGCGAAGAGGTTTGACGCGACCCTTAAAGGACCCATGAATGAACCGATTAGGTTGAAGTTGCCACAGCAACGCGAGCCTACAGGAGACGTTTGGGCAGAACCTGATATCGAGCATCTCGCTAATCCAATAGAGCTGCATCTGTCTGTGCTCCAGATCTATGCTGAAAGCAATATTGCCACCATAAATTGTGACAACTGAGGCCGCAATGTGGACGTCAACCTCCAACCAAATCACCGCGGAAACGAGAGTGAATCTCCATCTGGGTCTCGTTAAACTGGGGGGTGGGGGTGGTGCCGAACTAGGAAAAAGTGAAAGAAAACCTGATGAAGAACCTCCCCATCGTTCGGTTCAGCACCACGGTCAGGTTACCATGTCACTCAGACGTCATGGCAACAGAGTCTAACCCGTTAAGACTTACTGCCATTGTCTCACGGGGTCACCACACTTTTCATCGACTACCTGTGCACATGCCGACATCACAGCCGTCCAGGACATTTCGCCCTACACTGAGGATTCATGGGGTGTAGGAATGAGGTCTTAAGCCACGCTGTGAGAGGAAAGGTGGAAAGGTGGTGATGGTTTTTCATGCTGCGGGGTAAATTTGGCCACTGAGTGGAGGACCTGAGCCAGTGCCCAAGAACCCTGCAGGGGAACCATCCAAATGAAGCCCGTCCAATCTGTGTGGGACCGGGCTGTTCTCCATAACCGTGAGATGTGTGTAATCTTCGGTGTAAAGGGGTGGGGGTGGATGTGTGGGGGGTTAAGGATGTCTTTTCTTGTCGTCTGCCAGGGAAATGAGGCAGGACAGGTCACACCTGGGTTTCGGAGACTGCCCCCCTACCCCCCCACCCCAAACACCTGATTCACAGCGTTGCCATTTCGTTCTGTTCCCAACAGCAGATGGTTGGCGCAATGCAGAAACCCACCGAGTCAGTCACCGTCTTCTGCTTCAGCGTGACCCACCGAGTCACTGTCACCGTCTTCTGCTTCAGCATGACCCACCGAGTCACTGTCACCGTCTTCTGCTTCAGCGTGACCCACCGAGTCACTGTCACCGTCTTCTGTTTCAGTGTGACCCACCGAGTCACTATCACCGTCTTCTGTTTCAGTGTGACCCACCGAGTCACTGTCACCGTCTTCTGCTTCAGCATGACCAAACGAGTCACTGTCACCGTCTTCTGCTTCAGCGTGACCCACCGAGTCACTGTCACCGTCTTCTGTTTCAGTGTGACCCACCGAGTCACTGTCCCGTCTTCTGCTTCAGCGTGACCCACCGAGTCACTGTCCCGTCTTCTGCTTCAGCGTGACCCACCGAGTCACTGTCACCGTCTTCTGTTTCAGTGTGACCCACCGAGTCACTGTCCCGTCTTCTGCTTCAGCGTGACCCACCGAGTCACTGTCCCGTCTTCTGCTTCAGCGTGACCCACCGAGTCACTGTCACCGTCTTCTGCTTCAGCGTAACCCACCGAGTCACTGTCACCGTCTTCTGCTTCAGCGTGACCCACCGAGTCACTGTCTGGTCTTCTGCTTCAGCGTGACCCACCAAGTCACTGTCACCGTCTTCTGCTTCAGCGTGACTCACCGAGTCACTGTCACCGTCTTCTGCTTCAGCGTAACCCACCGAGTCACTGTTACCGTCTTCTGCTTCAGCGTGACCCACCGAGTCACTGTCACCGTCTTCTGCTTCAGCGTGACCCACCGAGTCACTGTCACCGTCTTCTGCTACAGCGTGGCGAGACAGTCCAGACCTGTAACCCAAGTGAGGCCCTGATGGTAAATGACCAGATTTCTCCAATTTAACTACTATCTGTTGCGTGTGAGAATTACCCATCTCACTCAGAACATGGGTCTCATTAATAAGACCATTTTAGCCACTATGACAAACACATACCACATAAACCTTCCAGAAGCATCCGCTGAGACCTCAACATTTACAGCTAAGAGTTTCAGTTCTGATCCTGACATTCGTAGATGTTGAAGTTGCTTGTGCACTGTGCCTCACTCATTTTTTAAAGATAAATCAAACTTGTTCACAATTTG
>NC_044509.1:16598720-16616220 GCF_902362185.1 Chanos chanos
AACCATACCTGCACACTCAGGAGAGAAACAGCCACTTTCTCATAAACACCCACACACATGCCCGCGCACACACTCACACATACACACACACACACACACACACACTCACACACACGCATGTTTTTAAAAACCGTACCTGCACACTCAGGAGAGAAACAGCCACTTTCTCATAAACACCCACACACATGCCCGCGCACACACTCACACATACACACACACACACACACACACTCACACACACGCATGTTTTTAAAAACCGTACCTGCACACTCAGGAGAGAAACAGCCACTTTCTCATAAACACCCACACACATGCCCGCGCACACACTCACACATACACACACACACACACACACTCACACACACGCATGTTTTTAAAAACCGTACCTGCACACTCAGGAGAGAAACAGCCACTTTCTCATAAACACCCACACACATGCCCGCGCACACACTCACACATACACACACACACACACACACTCACACACACGCATGTTTTTAAAAACCGTACCTGCACACTCAGGAGAGAATCAGCCACTTTCTCCAGCGCTGCTTGGATTAGCGCACTGGTTCTCTCCACTAAAATGATAGAAACTACACATATATTCACAAGTCCAAATACTGAGGGGCTATTCAGCCTGCGAAAAAGTCCCTCCAAAAGTCCTGTAACATTCCCCAGTTTCCCCCCTGGTGTTACCAAGGAACGCAGCATTCCGCGTATTTTGGTAAAAGCTTTACCAGGCGGGGAGGGTTGTGTCCGTGTGAAAGAGAAAACTCAGGGGAGGGGGGAAAGCAGAACCACAGAGAGGTGGCTGAAGCGAAAAGCGTCGGTGTGACACGGCAGAGACATATGCCAGGCGATTAGGATCTAGCTGGAGGCCGAGGCTCTGAGTTAATGTGTAACGCTTAGCACTCGCAGAGCGTTAGTGTCCACTATTCTGGTTCAGTGGAGATTCAAGAATCAATCAGCAGGATAATCCGCATGGCAAGAAGCACCATACAGCCGCTGTGTGTGTGTGTGTGTGTGTGTGTGTGTGTGTGTGTGTGAAACAGCTCTAATGCAGGCTGTGTGGATGATGTGTGTGTGTGTGTGTGTGTGTGTGTGTGTGTGTGTGTGTGTGTGTGTGTGTGTGTGTGTTGGCTGAATTGGCTCCAGCAGTTTGCACTGTGTTCTTTATGGCACTGCAGAGAGGAACGGGGAGTTAATTGGTTGTTACTAATGGCCCTATTATTCCACCGTCAATGCCGCCGCAAAATGACGCTTCAGCCCAAAGACATGCGGTCCTCTCACAAGGGCCCATCCACCTCACGTTAAGCCCAACCCCCCTTTTCCCCGGGCTGGGAACCGCCGTCCCCGCCACACCCTCAGGCCCAGAGGGCACTGGTAAACCAGGCACAGAGGGCACTGGTAAACCAGGCCCAGAGGGCCCAGAGGGCACTGGTAAACCAGGCCCAGACGGCACAGAGGGCACTGGTAAACCAGGCCCAGAGGGCACAGAGGGCACTGGTAAACCAGGCACAGAGGGCACTGTCAGCTGGGTCAGCTGGCACCTCGTCCTTTTCAACGTTTCTCTGATCTGTGGTGAAGTTTTAATATCTGCAACCACAGCAGCTGCCAACACACAACATCTCTTACACGTTCTGTCTGCACACAACTCTTATGACCCTGATTCAAAGATTCTTTTTATTATGAAGTGAAAACCACGAAGCAATGCTGTGGTCTCCAGTCTCCCCGATGCACTGCATCAAGCGGGATAGTTTGAAAAGGTGCGTCGTACAAACCGGTGACTCGCAGTTTGAATACCAGCTTTGCTAAATTCTCCAGCCGTGAACGGGGGGTCTGTGGCCAAGCCCCAACTCACCTCCTCACCTGGGCCATGACACTGCTCCCCTTCATCACGCTGATCAATTATCACGGAGCAGCTGCGCAGATCTGATACGTGCTCACCGTGATACAGCTCGATTACAGACACTCTCCCGTTTCCTCTACGCTGTGCACCGGACAAGGCCCAACACGCTTCCCTCAGACACAGCCAACGCTAATGTACAGACACAGCTTCACCTATGGCCTCACTACAGACAGCAACAATCAGCCTCAACTCCACAGAATACAGCACACAGACAGGAAAGATGCCCCACTCCCACACAAACAGAGAGAGAGAGAGGGAGAGAGAGAGAGAGAGAGAGAGAGAGGGAGAGAGAGGGAGGGAGAGAGAGGGCGGGGGGAGAGAGAGAGGGAGGGAGAGAGGGAGAGGGAGGGAGAGAGAGATAGAGAGAGAGAGTTGAAGACTATACTGCCCTTCATTTCCAAAGTGCAGAGTGGATAGGACAGGCTGGTGAATTATTCCATTCAGAGACCTGGAGATGTTTCCAGCCAACCTCACACACTCAAACACTTTGACACTTGTTATGGTTTTAGTGAGTGTCAGCCCTACATTCCTATCTGGACTGTAAGCAGGGGCAGAGGAGAGTGTGTCATCTCTACCTTTCGCTGTGGTGGATCTAGCCTGAGATGACTAATAAAGCGTCTTTGTTCAGCGACCAAAGGCGTCAAGGTTCTGCTCTGTGAATACAGGAGTCGATTTCCTAATTCCAGATCTACAGTGAGACCATAGCAGACAGCGTTTCGTGGGGTCGATGAGAACCCTTTCTGTAGTCTGGGGTGGAGACAAACCAAAACGGTTCCTCTCCAGGTGACAGTGTATCTGCAGGAAAAGTCACTGATTGGCTTACAGTCTGAGAGACGAAGCCTTTGCTAGCTTCACTTGTATGAAACAAAAAAAAAATGGGGCAAATTAAAATGTGAGAGAAGAATAATATCCAGTTAGTCCAGACGCTTCGCAACAACAATGCAATCAATGCACACGGCGCCCGCTATGGCCCACAATTAAACAAAGACACGAGAACAGAGCCGGTCTACACAGTGGAGCCCTAACAAATATAATTATGGCCCAGTCAGTGGAACCAAGCCCTGGGTTTGTCTGTGTGACTGACGCCTGCCACAGGAGACAGAAACTGCTACACACACAGGCAGAGAGAGAGAGAGACACACATAGAGAGAGAGAGAGAGAGAGAGAGAGAGAGAGAGAAAGAGAGAGTATTAAAGCTAGAGAGGGCTCTTGACCTGACACTGTTAATAACCATGACGGAAACTTAAGAAACCAACTTAAGACGTCACCTTAAGAAACCACACGTCGGTCCAGTGAAAGCTCTCCTGATTAGGACATCCATTCACTGAATTCCCCCCAAATTAGCACTTTTCAAAGGATCCTCAAAGGATTTGTTTCTGATTTTGTGTGTCTGTGTGTGTGAGTGAGTGTGTGCGTGCGTGTGTGTGTGTGTGTGTGTGTGTGCATAATATGCGTGTGAGTATGTGTGTGCGTGTGTCTGTGTGTGCATGTGTGTGTGTAATATGCATGTGAGTGGGTGTGCGTGTGTCTGTGTGTGTGTGTAATATGCGTGTGAGTATGGGTGTGCGTGTATCTGTGTGTGTGCGTGTGAGTATGTGTGTGTGTGCATGTGTTTATAATATGCGTGAGTATGGGTGTGCGTGTGTCTGTGTGTGTGTGTATGTGTGTCTGTGTTTGCTCTGAGTGAAAATCCTAATGCCCATCTGTGGAGTAACGACAAGCTCTTCTTCTTCTCTCGCTATGTCCCCTGAGCTAAGACGTCTGACCCATTTTCACAGATTCTTATGGCCTCTCCTCAGGGGAGAGAGAGAGAGAGAGAGAGGGGGAGAGAGAGAGAGAGAGGGGGAGAGAGAGAGAGAGAGAAAGACAGAGAGAGTGTGCGTACAGAGAGCAGTAGGTGCAGAAAAACACATAGGTGTGTGCAGCCCAGCTGGGAATAAGGCAATTCACACCCCCTGTGAAACAGGGCGAGGGAGGCAAGTGTGTTCAGTCAGCGAGTGAGAACAAACGAAGGAGAAGGAGAAAGGGGGAGAGAGAGAGAGAGAGAGAGAAAGAGAGAAATTACACAAGCAAAGGGCCCAGAGGCTGCACTCTCAGCAAAACGTTGGCAGACAGAGAGAGGAGAGGAGAGGAGAGGAGAGGAGAGGAGAGGAGAGGAGAGGAGAGGAGAGGAGAGGAGAGGAGAGAGAAAACCAGAACCCAGTAGGCAGTCTAACTTTGTCAATTACTCAGGAGAAAAAAGAAAAGCTGTAAGAAAAAAAACCTCCCATCGAATGAAGTGAGTAGGTTATAATCAATCCCACAATCCCCCCTGGTGTCTCAGCGTCTCAATTCAAAATGCGCATTTCATTCTTTATTCCAAACGGAACTCCAGAATCTCACGCCAACACACAAGTCAGCCGCAATATGGCTAACACTAACACTAACGCTAATGACTGTCACACACCCCTGACTCTTAGTAATCTGCTTCTCCTCTCTCTCTCCCTCTCTCACTCTCTCTCTCTCCTCTCTCACTCTCTCTCACTCTCTCTCTCTCTCTCCGCCCTCTCTCACTCTCTCTCTCTCTCTCTCTCTCCTCTCTCTCTCTCTCTCTCCGCCCTCTCTCACTCTCACTCTCACTCTCTCTCTCTCTCTCTCTCTCTCGCTCTCTCTCTCTCTCTCTCTCTCTCTTCTCTCTCTCTCTCTCTCTCGCCCTCTCTCGCTCTCTCTCTCTTCTCTCTCTCTCCCTCTCTCCGCCCTCTCTCACTCTCTCTCTCTCCTCCCTCTCTCTCTCTCTCTCTCTCTCTCACTCTCTCTCTCTCCTCTCTCTCTCTCACTCTCTCTCCCCCTGCTCCTCTTGGCTGTTGCTGAGCAGAAGTGCTGTTCTCCAGGGCTGCTTAGATTCCTTTCTTTTTTTTCCCTTCTTTTCTGTCAAAGGCCCTTCATGGCCACTGCTGTCACACTGGTAACACCACCCTCCCCACTCCCACCCCCACCCCCACCCCCAAAGTCTCCCCACCCCAGCTTCAAAGTTAGCTGCGGAGAGTAAAGTTCTTGTGAGAGATTAAGTGGGCAGGATTAGGTGGGTTAATTAATAGATGGCGGCTGCCTCATTGTTTTGTGTTGGTGCGGCGAAGAAAGCCGCCCAGGAGAGAGAACCGCCACGGCGCTAAATCAATTTCATGGGCCTTTTATTACTAAGGAGATAAAAGCCAATATTTAGCTTTCAATTTTTCAGCGCTGCCTTGCCCTCCTGCCTCCTCCGCATCACTGGAGGCCCTGCTTGGCCAGGCTGCGCCCGTGTCGCTCCGCCGGGGGAGGCCACAGGGACAAGGACACATCTGTCTTTCAGCTGCAACACCCCCCCCCCCCCCGGTACCCTGTCCCAAAGCACCCAGGGATGTACAATTCGCTCCGCTCCAGGAGGAGACAGAGAGATGGAGAGAAAAACAGAGACGAGGAGAGAGAGAGAGAAGAGAGAGAGGGAGAGAGAGAGAGAGAGAGGGAGAGAAGGCTAACCCCTGAGGAGGAGAGGATGCTGACAATCATTCCGAACCCAAACAGGCCGTCAGATTGAGTTCTAATGCCTCACCAAAAAGTGAGGGAGAGCAGCAGACGCCACATCATTTTCGCTCCGTAACACAAAGGAAAAGGAGGCGTCCGCCCGTCTGTCCGTCAGTCAGACGGTCCGCTGGCACACGCGTCGGACACAGGTCACATGCCCACGCCTCACCGCCGCAGGAACCTATCACGGCTCTGCGAATGACCGCTTCTTCCATAAGCCTTCAGGGGAAACATAACGCCACTATTCTTTCTTTTCTGCTCTTCTCTTTCTGTTTTTTTTCCTTCTCCTGATTACAGAAGGTACAGGAGGAGGTGGCTGAGAGCCATAAAAGATACCCCCCCACCTCCCCACACACACACCCCCTACCGCTGAGACATAACACACAGTACCATAATAACAGTTCTCTGTCCCATCTATCTCCACCCAACCCCCTCCCACACGTCTCTGCCCCTCCACCACATCTGCCTCTTTCTCTTCTCTCCTCCTCTCTTCTCTTCTCTGCTCTCTACTCCTCTTCTCTTCTCTCCTCTTCTCTTCCTAATCCGAATCCGAGCCCGAACCCGAACCCGAACCCGACCCGATCCGATCTGATCCAAACCAGCCCAAGAAAATTCACTGACTTATAAATTCAGACTGAGTTACAATGTGACTCTACAGTGAGGGACAGTGGGAAACTTTCAGAGTTAACTTGAATTTGCTTTGTGCATACACACACACACACACACACACATACACACACACCTTCCAATAAAAAGGGGACAACAAAGCTATAATATTACGCTTAATTACCACATATATCAAAATGTGAAAAATTAGAACATTACAGACCATTACAAAGGCCGAATGGCACTGCTGCTTCCCAACTGTACCGGCCTCACCATCACTCACTTCCCAGAGAAAAAAAAAACAAAAAGAAAAAAGCGTGTGAGAGAGAGAGAGGGGGGGAGGGGCAGACCTAAATATGAGTCTTTTTAAATCTTCGTCTGCACCTCAGTATCCATTGCCGGGGAGCGAGGGAGAGAGAGAGAGAGAAAGAGAGGGAGAGAGAGAAAGAGAGGGAGAGAGAGAAAGAGAAGGAGAGAGGACCTGAACATCCTAGACCATGAGGTGCCTGCAGACAAAGTCAGTAAAGCCAGCTCTGTCTTACAGGGAGGAGAGAGAGAGAGAGAGAGAGAGAGAGAGGTAGAGAAGGCGGGGGAGAGAGAGAGAGAGAGGTAGAGAAGGAGGGGGAGAGAGAGAGGGAGAAGGACAGAGAGGCCACTTCGTAAAAGCCAATCAAGAGATGACAGAGGGGGGGGGGGCCCGGCCCCCCCTCCATCTCTCTCTGAAGTGGAAAAAAAAAGACAGAGCAAAGGGAAAAAACAAGGCAACTGTCAACTTTTCATCTACAGACAGAGGAGTGGCATGTGGTTGTCTTCCAGTGTGTTGTGAGTGAATGTCTTTTGTTGTCATGTTATCAAAGAGCCTCCCACAAACCAATGACCTGCGTAAGACACACAGAGGACACACACACACACACACACCCACACACATCCACGAGAAAAGACATCCACACAAGGCTGTAAGTACAGTCACAATGTGAGAAAAGACAGCCAGGTGTGTGTCTATGTACGCATGTGTGTGTGTGTGTGTGTGTGTGTGTGTGCGTGTGTGTGTGTGTGTGGTTGTGTGTGTGTGGTTGTGTGTGTGTGGTTGTGTGTCTGTGTGTGCGTGTGTGTCTGTGTGTGTTCTAAACACTCCCAGTTTTTCCCTCAAAATGGCCCCCCATCCTTTAAAAACATCACACAGCACAGGGGAGCAGTGCAGAGAAGGTCCAGTCCTCCCCGCTCCCTACAAACGCCAGGCTGGAGAACACAGAGACCAGACTCTCGGAGAAATATTCCAACCTCACATCATGTAACACTGAAAGCAGTTTGACCATTGATCGGAATTTTAATGCCACCTCTAAGGAAAAAAAAAAAAAAAGGTAGCGGGCAATTTATGAAGCATTAGCACACATGCTTACACACTTCAGCAAAACTAAGTGGCTCCGCTCCGAGCTGGACCTGGGTCATGTGCGTATAAAAAGGGTGAATGTGACAGAGGTGACGTACGGTCAGGTCCGATATAACGTGATCATTAGTGTGACAGCCTGGCTACTTTATGGAGGTGACTTACTCCGCTCTCCGCAGAGAGCGACTCACACTCATATCACAACATTTCTGCTCAGACCTCTGTTCCTCTCTCTCTCTCTCTCTGTGTGCGGGAGCAATGGTGTGTGTGTGGGTGTGTGTGAGGGCACTGAGGCAGCCAGAACACTGTCTTCCTAAAGCAAAAGAATGCTTCTTTATACGGCGACAGAACAGCCGTCAGGTTCCAGAACCTTATCCCTGTGTCTAATGAGTCTTACACAAACACAGCCGATCACTCTCTCTCTCTCTCTCTCTCTCTCTCTCCCTCTCTCTCTCTCTCTGTCTCTCTCTCTCTCTCTGTCTCTCTTGCCTTCTCTCTTTCCGGTTGTCATTAGAGGGGAAAAAAGTTGTCGAGGTTGTTGGAGATTTTCTTATCTGAAAAGAGCCAGAAAAACGAAACCGTCGGAGCATTCAAATCCGCTGTTGTAAACTCAATGCCCTTTGCTTAATGGAAAACCTCTCTCAGACAATTCTATTCAGCACAGATCTGGGATCAGCTTTTCAGATATCTCTGTGACCTTTTCCTAACCTCCACGTTTTAGGTGGTTTGTTCCGAGATCAGCCGGATGAACGTAGGAAGCCACTAAGGACGACGCCAATCAAGGCAAGCAAGGGATGAGTGAGCAGGAGAGAAAGAGAGAGAGAGAGAACCTGCATACATAGTGTGTAGGACTCTGCCCTCTGAGTGAGCTGCCTGTCTCGTTAGCCCAGAGCAGGCCTATTAATTAGACTGGCCACCTCGGTTCGCTCTCATTATCAGGCGTGTAAACAGTTTTAATTTGTGATGCATTTTAATGACCTTCTCCAAACAGTGAAGGAAGTGTTGGCATTAAAGAAATTCACACAGAGAGTGAATCTCACATGGCTGAGAATCCAGGACGAGGAACAGAGAGAGAGAGAGAGAGAGAGAGAGAGAGAGAGCAGAAAAACAGACTGTCAGCTGGCATTTCTGTGTGGACCACATCACCACAGTTTCAGTGTGTGTGTGTGTGTGTGAGTGTGAAAAAGACAGTACAGTCACACAAACACTGCTTCACTATATCTTATGGTCTACAATTCCATGTTTGCTGCGTGTGGTGAGGGCAGGTATGTGCCCTGCTGGACGTCTGCTCCGCTGGTCAGTTACTCTCATAAAGGATGCATGAGTGGGGGGAGACACCAATCAGCAGACTTGGGAGGTGATGCTAATCGCTAATGAGTTAGCGTGGCCAGTGGGCTTCAGGTCGAAGGGCGTGTGTGTGTGTGTGTGTGTGTGGTTGTGAGACAGAGGGAAAGAGAAAAAGAGAGAGAGAGAAGAGAGAATGGGGGACAGGAAGATGTGGAGAAATGATATTATTAACATCATGTATCCATTCCTCTCCACTGGACAACACAACTCCTCAGCGTTTGACAAGGTCATATATTAGTTTGACAAGGTCACATATTAGCTCCAAAAATAGACAACAAAACAAGGAGGAACATCGTAAACAGGTTCTGCCCGATGATGTCATCCATCTGTGTATGACATCATCTCCTCTCACATGTCTTCACTTTGTTTATGCTCTAGTTTTACTCCACACACTGAAAAACCTGGTTACTGTATTCATTCAATCATTTATTTATTTTAGTGTGTGTTCTGTTTGGAGCTCTGATCTATGGATTACACACGGCCGGGAGTGTCGTGGTGTTGGTAGAACATGATGTTTCGGTCCGTGAGCGATCTGTTCTGAGGGCCTCAGGACTCCATTTACACCCCATCACTGCGACGGAGCAGCAGAGCACAGCTCACAATCCTGCGTGTGTGTGTGTGTGTGTGTGTGTGTTCGCACACTGCTGAGTTAAGACGAGAGGCTGTGTTAGTGAACAGCTGCTGTAGCCTTCACATACACACACACACACACACACACACACACACACACACGCGCGCGCGCGCGCAGACACAGACGCACACACACACACGAACACACACACACAGACACACACATACGCACGAACACACATACAGACACACGCGCGCGCACAAACACACATACAGACACACACACACTCATACACACGCATACACACACACATGCACGAACACACACACATACACGCGCGCGGACACACACGCACACACATCAGGCTCTATTTCAAGGTCCTCTGACTCTCTGAGGGGCCCCTTGGCCCCCCTGTTCAATTAGAGCCTGTTTTCATGGTTGTGTGTGCTGTGATGGGGGAGCCAGGGGGCGGGGGGGGGGGGGGGGGGGGGGGGGTTCTCTCACTCACCTGCGGGACTGTTCAAGATAGAACACAACAGCTCAATTACCCAAACAACCTTTCACCTCTCTTTCCTCTAGACTCAGTTTCTCTCTCTCCGTCTCTCCACAGCTGTATCCCTGTCAACCACCTGTCTCACCTTCACTTCTCTAGACCTCTGCTCTCTCTCCATCTCTCTCTCTCTTTCCTCTCCTCCCTTTCTTTCCCACACACACGTCTGTATCCATCTCTTTCATCCACACCTCCTTTGGTCCTTCTCCATGTTCTCCAACAGCACCACGTTCTCTCTCTCTCTCTTTCTCTCTCTCCGCCCTCCTGCCGTCTCTTAACGAGTCAGCGGGGAGGGAACGCCCAGAGAGGAACACAGGTTGGGACATGCCCACACACCTCCAGCTATATGCCCCCCCCGCCCCCTCCACAGACACACACACACACACACACACACACACACACTTACACACATACACTCACACATACATACATACACACACACACACGTACATACAAACACGTATGTACATACACACAAACACTTTCACACACACATACATTCACACATATAGGGGCTCTGCTCCCCCAGGGGTCTGGCACACTCATTAAGGCCTGGCTGGGCTTCACACCCTGCCATGTGATTAACAGGAGGCTTTCAGGGAGGAGGAAGAGGAGGAGGAGGAAGAGCATAGCCTGTCCATGGCCGCACGCACAGAGAAGGCAGACATAGTCGACTATATCAGCCATGACACAACAAACAGTTACGGCCAGAGAATCAAACTGGATGTGAGCTATTCTGGATATACAGTGTGTGTGTGTGTGTGTGCACGGAAATCAGTTATTCTATTTTCACCCCTCTCCCTTGGGCTACTGAAGTCCTTTACATGTGAATGCACTTGAGACAGATGATCACTATGTCACTCTATATATGGGCGTGCATGCATGCATGCATGTGTGTGTGTGTGTGCGCGCGCGAGTGTGTGTGCGAGTGTGTGAGAGCATGTGTGTGTGTGTGTGTGTGTGTGTGTGTGTGTGAGTGCCCATATGTAGAAAGTGTGTGAAGTCATAGGAGCTGAGACAGAAGTGTGTGTTGGACAGAGAAAGGCTGAGAGAAGACTGTTACTGCACTACTGTAGAGTTTTCATATACAGCACTTTCAATACTGGAGTCTTATAAAATTGTAGAACTATAATGTCATGATATGAGTTGTGATATGGTGCAATTATAGCCTGTGGAGTTATAATACTGTGGAGTTATAGTATTATAACGTTATAATATCGTAAAGAAACTGTATAGTAGTGATTATAGTGTAATTACAGTATTGTAGAGTTATAACATTGTAGAGAGTATAGTAGTGATATAGTGGAATTACAGTATTGTAGAGTTATAACATTGTAGAGAGTATAGTAGTGATATAGTGTAATTACAGTATTGTAGAGTTATAACATTGTAGAGATACTGTATAGTAGTGATTATAATGTAATTACAGTATTGTAGAGTTATAATATGGTAGAGACAATGTATAGTAGTGATTACAGTGGAATTACAGTATTGTAGTTATAATATTGTAGAGATACTGTATAGTATTGATACTGTATTGTATGGTAGTGATTATAATGTAATTACAGTATTGTAGAGTTATAACATTGTAAAGATACTGTATTGTATAGTAGTGATATAGTGTAATTGCAGTATTGTAGAGATACTGTATAGTAGTGATATAGTGTAATTACAGTGTTGTAGAGTTATAATATTGTAGAGATACTGTATTGTATAGTAGTGATATAGTGTAATTACAGTATTGTAGAGTTATAATAGTGTAGAGATACTGTATAGTAGTGATTATAATGTAATTACAGTATTGTAGAGTTATAATATTGTAGAGATACTGTATAGTAGTGATTATAATGTAATTACAGTATTGTAGAGTTATAATAGTGTAGAGATACTGTATAGTAGTCATATGGTGTAATTACAGTGTTGTAGAGTTATAATAGTGTAGAGATACAGTATAGTAGTGATATAGTGGAATTACAGTGTTGTAGAGTTATAATAGTGTAGAGATACAGTATAGTAGTGATTATAATGTAATTACAGTATTGTAGAGTTATAATATTGTAGAGATACTGCATAGTAGTGATTATAATGTAATTACAGTATTGTAGAGTTGTAAGTGTAGAGAGTATAGTAGTGATTATAATGTAATTACAGTATTGTAGAGTTATAACATTGTAGAGAGTATAGTAGTGATTATAATGTAATTACAGTATTGTAGAGTTATAACATTGTAGAGAGTATAGTAGTGATATAGTGCAATTACAGTGTTGTAGAGTTATAATATTGTAGAGATATTGTATAGTAGTGATATAGTGTAATTACAGTGTTGTAGCGTTATAATATTGTAGAGATACTGTATAGTAGTGATTACAGTGTAATTGCAGTATTGTAGAGTTATAATATTGTAGAGATACTGTATAGTAGTGATTATAATGTAATTACAGTATTGTAGAGATACAGTATAGTGGTGATATAGTGTAAATACAGTATTGTAGAGTTATAATATCATAGAGATACTGTATAGGAGTGATTACAGTGTGATTGCAGTATTGTAGAGAGATGGTATTTAATGCTGTAGAGTTAAAATGGTGAGACAGTTGACACGGGCTTTAGAGCAGTCCTGAGTACTGGCAGCGTGGTGTTCCCACACTCTCTGTCTCCAGATGGCTCTCTTCCACAGTGTCAGTACAGTAGATCACACTGGCCAAACCAAACCCTGAGAGGAGGGTACAGCGTATGTTCCTCCACTCAACACACACTTTGATAACCAGGCAGTGTGTGAGTGTGTGTGTGTGTGTGGGGGGGGGGGGGTATGACTAAGAGGGCTGGGTATGAGTGTGTGTATATATGTGTTTGTGCGTGTGCCGGTGAGTGTGTGTGTATATGTGTGCGAAAGAGAGAGAGAGAGAGAGAGACTGAAAGAGAATACAGTGTGTAGGATGTAGAGCCAGGCTGGCAGAAACTGTTTATGTGCTAATCAGACCAGAGATCCATTCAAATGTTTTAAAAGGGCTTTTTTACTTTCACAGCAGTCTGGGAAAAAAATGTATTTGAAGTTCCAAGACATTATTTCTAAACCTTTTCAAACATTTGGAACACCATAAGATAGCTGGGATGACATTGTGTTTATTTGTGTATAAAATGTGAGTGTGTGAGTCAGAGATAAAGTGAGAGAGAGGGAGACTGAGAGAGAGAGAGAGAGAGAATGTGTGTGTGTGAGCACGTGTGCGTGTGTATGTGTATGTGTGTCTGTGTCCATGTGTGCGTGTGTGTGTGTGTGTGTGTGTGAGTGTTTAAAAGATAGTGTATTGGGCCTTAAGAACACTTGTCTACTCCTCTGCCTCAGTCTGACTCTCTACTCCTCTGCCTCAGTCTGACTCTCTACTCCTCTGCCTCAGTCTGCCTCTCTACTCCTCTGCCTCAGTCTGACTCTCTGCTCCTCTGCCTCAGTCTGACTCTCTGCTCCTCTGCCTCAGTCTGACTCTCTGCTCCTCTGCCTCAGTCTGACTCTCTACTCCTCTGCCTCAGTCTGACTCTCTGCTCCTCTGCCTCAGTCTGACTCTCTACTCCTCTGCCTCAGTCTGACTCTCTACTCCTCTGTCTCAGTCTGACTCTCTACTCCTCTGCCTCAGTCTGACTCTCTACTCCTCTGTCTCAGTCTGACTCTCTACTCCTACTCCTCTGCCTCAGTCTGACTCTCTACTCCTCTGCCTCAGTCTGACTCTCTACTCCTCTGCCTCAGTCTGACTCTTACAGCCCCTCCACTGAGAAAACACAACCCTGTGTATCCCCCAGAGAAAGCACACACACACGCCAACACCTTTACAGGCATAAAACACAACCCTGTGTATCCCCCAGAGAAAACACACACACGCACACACACGCCTGAGACACAAGCATAAACATATACACATTCATACGGAACCACATACACAAACACGAGACACAGAGAGACGCAGAAACACACACACACACACACACACAGACACGCACACACACAGAGTAGACACACACTAAAAAAGGCTTAACTATAAAGTAGAAAGTGGATATACTATGTATGACTGCCCTGCTGAAGATTTAGAGGAGGACAATCTAAAATGAATGAGAGGTCAGATCATTGGCCCTGTGTGGGAAAGTGCGGAGGCCATTCCTGCCACCTAACCATCTCACCTTTCCTCTCTGACTCCCTCCACCTCTCCAGAGTTCCTCTCCTCTCCTCTCCTCCTCTGTGGTGCTTCAAAACAAAATGAGCTCCACTCTTCTGACCCGACTCAATTTTGGACCTCCTTTAGCGGCGGAGATTAGGCCTAAATCCCCGGGAGATCCACGGGCATGGCCTGACGAGTTTTCACCTTCCGTGTTCTACACCAAGGTCACGCAGAATATCATCGGCAGAGAGCGAGAGGGAGTTGAAGGGGAGAGGAGTAGATTGCGGGGGAGAGGAGAGGAGAGGAGAGGAGAGGAGAGGAGAGTGGGGGGATCATTTTACGGTGGAAAAACCCTGGGAATTAGCCTTGACTTAACTCTGTCCAATCCCCCCCACCATACAGTCCTGAAAACCCTGCCTCCAATCATCCCCCAAAACATTCATGCCCCCCCCACCCCCCACCCCACTGAGACTCCTCTCCTGTCTGTTTTCACAGAATAAAAAAAAAACAATCTGTAATACCTACACCTCTCTCTGAATCTCTGCCTTTCACTGTCTGTCACCTCAACATGGAAACACCGCGATATCACCGTGGCGCTCGTTCAAACCACTGTTTCTGACCATTTCACACTCCACACAGACACGGGGACACACACTCACACACACACACTGAGAAAGAAAGAGAGAGAGAGAGAGAGAGAGAGAGAGAGAGAGGGAGGGAGAGAGAGAGAGAGAGAATTAAATTGTGTGCAGAAAGGAGAGAAACAGACAGCAGCCAGGTTAGATTTCCTGCCCAGAGGCCAGCTCTTTCATCTTTTTAAAACTGTTTTCACCCAAACAGAATGACAGGACTGTGCTGTGCTAATGAAACTGTAATAGTCATTTAAAAACCGGGGGAGTGGGTGAAAGGCTTCCCCCTTCTACCTAAGGCCTCCTGATACATACACACACACACACACACACACACACACACACACACAGACACACAGACACACACACACACACACACACACACACACCTTCCCTGTCTATCTAAGGCCTGCTGATACACACATACACATCTCACCATTACGCAACACACACACACACACACACACACACATACACAACTTCCCTGTCTAAATCATTTCCTGCTGATGAAATGGGAAGAATGACAGCGCCTACTACAACATGAAGCTGAACATGAACATAAACTTATGTGTGTGTGTGTGTGTGTGAAGTCTGTCTGAGATTATGTGTATGTATTTGTGTATCTGTTTACGCAAAAGACTGTCTGAGACTGTGTGTGTGTGTGTGTGTATGTGTATGCGAAAGACTGTCTGAGTGTGTATGTGTGTGTGTGTGTGTTTACACACGTGTGTGTATGTGAGAGACTGTCTGAGAGTGTGTGTGTGTGTGCATGCGTGCGTGCGTGAGTGTGTTTTTGCGTGTGTGTGTGTGTGTGTGAGAGAGAGAGTGTCTGAGTGTGTGTGTGTGTGTGCATGCGTGAGTGTGTTTTTGCGTGTGTGTGTGCGTGTGAGAGAGTGTCTGAGAGTGTGTGTGTGTGTGTGAGAGAGTGTCTGAGAGAGTGTCTTGAGAGTGTGTGCGTGTGTGTGTGCGTGTGAGAGAGAGTGTCTGAGAGTGTGTGTGTGTGTGTGTGAGAGAGTGTCTGAGAGTGTGTGCGTGTGTGTGTGCGTGTGAGAGAGAGTGTCTGAGAGTGTGTGTGTGTGTGTGTGAGAGAGTGTCTGAGAGTGTGTGTGTGTGTGTGTGTGTGTGTGAGAGAGAGAGTGTCTGAGTGTGCTAATGTGTTTGTAATGAGAATAAGTCAACTAGCAATACTCCAGCATCCTTCTTCTCTCCCTCTCCTCACTCAGGGGAGTCAGTCACGCCTCCCACCCATCCAAACCTTTTCATTATCACTCAGTTCTCCTCTACTCCTTTCCCTTCTCACTCTCTATTTCTGTCCATGTCTGTATGCACTTCCACCCGTTTCTCTTTCATTTCAACTGGCATAAAAAAAAACCACACACACAGATCAATCCTTTGCCTTGGGAACTTCCTCTCCAGTGGAGACACTGCTAGAGAAAGACAACACTGCTACAGATGAGTGAGAAACACAGACACTAAACAAGCCAGTGTCTGCAGGTAAAGCTCTGATCTTCAACATCATTTCATTATTAGACTTAAAAAAAACAAAAAAAAAACCTCACCACACACTCACACACACTCACACACACACACACACACACACACACACACACACACACACACACACAAGCACACAGACTCACAAGCACGCAGACATACACACAAACACAAGACACAAACTTACACACACACAAGCACTCAGACATACACACATACACACACACCTGAAGCAAAAGCTATTACAGATCGACATGCTGCTGTCAGACATCTCCCATTTGGTCTTATCAGTGGTGATACTGGTGTGTGGTGCAGTGAACAGGCCAATGTGCAAAGTGCTTAAACAAACAATGAGGAACACAGTCAAGACGGCTATATCACTACACACATCTCCCCATACAGCCTACACACACACTCACACACACACACACACACACACACATCTCCCCATACAGCCTACACACACACACACACATCTCCCCATACAGCCTTCACACACACACACACACACACACAGCACACATCTCCCCATACAGCCTACACACACACACACACATCTCCCCATACAGCCTACACACACACTCACACACACACACACACACACACAGCACACATCTCCCCATACAGCCTACACACACACTCACACACACACACACACACACACATCTCCCCATACAGCCTACACACACACACTCACACACACACACATCTCCCCATACAGCCTACACACACACTCACACACACATCCCCCCATACAGCCTACACACACACACACACACACACACACATCTCCCCTTACAGCCTACACACACACACACATCTCCCCATACAGCCTACACACACACACACACACACACACACACACACATCTCCCCATACAGCCTACACACACACACACACACACTCACACACACATCCCCCCATACAGCCTACACACACACACACACACATACACATCTCCCCATACAGCCTACACACACACTCACACACACACACACATCTCCCCATAAAGCCTACATACACACACACACACACACACACACACACACAGCACACATCTCCCCATAAAGCCTACACACACAAAGACACACAGCACACACACTCTCTCACACACACACACAAAGCAGATATCTCCCCATACAGCCTACACACACACACACTCTCTCTCTCACACACATACACACAGCAGACATCTCCCATACAGCCTGCACACACACACACACACACACACACACACACACACAGAGGTCCCACCTTTATTCCACACAAATACACAAACAGACTACATATCACTTATATCACTGATTAAAACACCATAT
>NC_044509.1:16621220-16631220 GCF_902362185.1 Chanos chanos
TGTGCATATGTAGAGAGAGAGAAAAGCCTTCAGTTAATATCCTCACATGAGTACTCCAGAGCTCCTCTCTCTCTCTCTCTCTCTCTCTCCGTTCCCTCCTCCAGAGCCGTGCACTGATCCGTAGTAACTTTTGAAAAGTTCACAGCGGCTTGTTAAAAGTTCGGTCTTGACCAAACTGTGCGGAAAAGCGTGGAGACAATGGCATTTACATAACGTTCCCACGGCGACGCCCTTACTTAAAGAAATTTACCCGCCACGCCAACTCGACTGCTCCATCCCTTTCATTTCCAGGTCACCTCCTCGGAAAGGACTGGAAGTGCGTGTGAACGACGGAATGAGAATGATGAAGTGTTTCCTAAGTTGGATGAAACTGCTCCAGCCAACCCCCCCCCCCCCCCCCCCCCCCCCCCCCCCCCCCGCAGCAAGGCTACCGTGTCCTATCATTACAGACAGGCGGGGCCAGGGCGACAGATCCGCGAACCTATAACAGAACATTACCCCAATTTTCCTCACCATTAACAGCGGTAATGCCCGGTCTGGCCTGCCAGGGTCCGGCTGGGTTACAGCCACCTGTACGCCTGTCTGAGTCCAACTCAGCCTCTCCGGGCTCATTTACATACAGCACGCCCTCTGCGTCTCGCCAGCCAATCACACACGGCCCTCAGTCCTCATACAGCCAGTCAGGAACCAACGTCTTTGGTCATCGTCCAAAAACAAAGTACTGCAGTGAAAGCCCTGACTGTAATCTTAAACTAGGAGAAGGTAGGAACCACATAGCTAATCGCACGGAGGGCTGAATTCTACTACAAACAGTGGCCAGAGACCAGACTTGGCTCCAGAATCACATTGTTTTGTTTCGTTTCCAAATTCTAAAGAAGATTTTTGGTACTCATATCTAGGGTCAATGAGGTCAAAGTTTAGGTGTAATCTGAGCAGGACACTGGGAGTGTTGGGATAAACCTGACCAGTTCCCCATGGTCTCTCTCCTCCTCCTCTTATTCATTAACTCACCGTCCCTGTTCATCGCTGTGTGGATGTCAGGTTAATCAAACACAATTAGGCGAGCGATGTTTTCCACATAACCACGTTGTGTCAGTTCAGGACGTGATTCATGACTGACTTCATACATGTAGCCATGAGCAGAGTGTGCTTGTCGGTCTGCCTGTGTTCATGTAGCCATGAGCAGAGTGTGCTTGTCGGTCTGCCTGTGTTCATGTAGCCATGAGCAGAGTGTGCTTGTCGGTCTGCCTGAGCTCAGGGCAGTGTGAGGGGGAGACTTTGGGTGTTCCATATAATTGGACATTGGGCGCTCCAAATTGGGAGAGGACAGGGTTTAACTGGGTGCGGTTGGTGAGGTGAGATTCTGACAGAAACGCGCGTGTGTGTGTGTGTGTGTGTGTGTGTGTGTGTGTGTGTGAGACTGCAGTGGGGATGCGGTGAGACTGGAATGACTGAACAGTGACAGGAGGCTGTGATCAGCTCTGATACTCACTGAGCATGCCCATGCCTAACATGAAGGCGTCCATGGTGTAGGGCAGACCCCTGGCCCTGCCACGTGTGCCCGGCGGGAACATCACCTCCTTCGGCTGGGCCTTCTTACATTCTACCTGTTACAGAGAGAGAGAGAGAGAGGAGGGAGAGAGAGAGAGAGAGAGAGAGAGAGAGAAATGTCAGAAACTCAGAGCCATTCGAATCACGGTGAGATATGTTCCGGAACATTCTCCCAACAGCGCCTGTTCCATTAAAAACGTTCGTTCAGTTTCTTACAACAGTAACCATGACAATAACAGGCAGTGCCTGACTGCGGAGGATCTGCCGGGCCATCAGGTACACCCAGTCTCTGCTCTAGACTGATATTCTGGATTTGGTTCAAATGAGGATGTGAAGGAGTGGGCCCTCTGCCAGAGCCCTGACTCCGCCCCTTTGTCCTGTGCCCCTCTTCCTGTAAAGTTAACTGATGTTCTAACAGGACAAACAAACAGCACACGAATGTCCGAAAGAGTCTTCATCAAAACTGCCATTTTATCCTGTCAATAAAGAACACAGGGTCAAAGGGAGAGGGAGTAGAGGGCGGGGCTTGAGGTGTCTGAACGGTGTCCATGGAGACAAACGCTAAGGTGAGGATGTGAGCTCTTACTTATCTACACAGGATAAGAAGATAAGGCAGATTCTTGTGTGTGTGTGTGTGTGTGTTTAAAGAGCTTTCTTTAAATCATTGTGGTTTTTTTCTGTAGTTAGTCCACTGAAGTAGCGCCCCCATGTGGACACCCCAGGTAGGAATTTGAGAATACAGACAGAGTTTGTTCACCCATCTGTGTGACAGTAAACATTAGAGAAACCACACAGCCCTGACATGGTTTTCCCAGCGACACAATAAACGTTCCCTTTGATTCAAACAGCAGCTCCGGTGCCCCTGTGCTGTTTTATTAAAACAATCCTCCATTTGACCAGACGAGGAGCGTCAAGTCTTCAGGCAAACCCTGTCAAATTCCCATCCATTCATCCTCTCTTTTCATCCTTTCCTTCTTTCTCTTTCTCTTTCTTTCATTCTTAGTCTCACACACACTCCATCCCTCTAGTCCCAGTAACCTTTCTCCGCCTACCCCATGCTCTCTTTCTCTCTCTCTTTCTCTCTCTCTTTCTCTCTCTCTCTGAGCTGCCGCATCTGCCTGTTTCCTCCTGGAGCTTGCTCTCATCCCCCTTTCCTATCTCCTGCTCTCATTCTGTCTCTCTCTCTCTCATTCTCTCTCTCTCCCATTCTCTCTCATTCTCTCTCTCTCTCGCTTTCTCTCCCTCTCTCATTCTCTCTCTCTCTCCTCTGATTGACATTTCAGCCTGCAACACAACACACATCAGAGGAAGTCTGGCAGGTCTTAGCAGGCTACTGGAGCACAGCAGACACATACACACACACACACAAATATACACACACACACATGCATACAAACACACACACACACACACACACATACTGTCACTACCTGAGAGAAATGGGGAGGTTCTCTTTTCAACTGCCTGTACACAAATATTTCATGAGCACACAGAGGAAGGAGAACAGCTAAAGACAAATATGTCTTCTGGTGAGTAAAGTACACACATTTCAAACACACACACAATTACGCTTACATACACACTCTTATGTTTACCTCCACACACACACACAAACAACCACGCTCACAGACACACACACACACACACACACACACACACACAAACAACCACGCTCACAGACACACACACACACGCGCACACACACACACACACACACACACAAACAACCACGCTCACAGACACACAGACACACACACATGCACACAAAGAACTGTGCCGACATACACAGACATACACAGACACACAGACACACAGACACACACACACACACACACACACACACACACACACAGGAATCTCATCCATCCTTCAGAGGGGAGCAGCTGGGGCGAACGAAGCAGGACCTATCAGGGAAGGGATCAGAGCAGAAATAACATTCCTCACTGGCAATCTGACACATGAGGAGGAAGAGGAGGAGGAGGAGGAGGGGAGGAGGAGGTGGGGGGGGTGTTCATCCATCCCTACAAGAGACATCTTTAACTCGTTTCCATTTACCACACATATGTGCATACTTTGAGGTTAGCAGCAGCATATGTAAGTGTGTGTGTGTGAGAGAGAAGATGTGCATAAGTGAGCATGGATATACTCACACACACACACACACACATACATGCATGCACACAAGCCTGTTGCACGTGTGTGTGCAGTGAGTAAGATCTGCTGCTCACTGGCCCTCCTCCATCCTGTCTGTCTGTCTGTCTCCACTTCTCCTCCATTCTGTCTGTCTGTCTCCACTTCTCCTCCACCCTGTCTGTCTGTCTGTCTGTCTCCACTTCTCCTCCACCCTGTCTGTCTGTCTGTCTGTCTCCACTTCTCCTCCACCCTGTCTGTCTGTCTGTCTGTCTCCACTTCTCCTCCACCTTGTGTCAGAGACCAGTGTATACCCTCCTACAGGTCCTAACATGTCAGGGCCCACTGCCTCTCTGCTCTGCACAGCCCTGTACACACACACACACACACACACACACAAACACACAGACACGTGCACACACGTATCCACACACGGCTGTCAAACAGTGTTTGGGCTGTGGACTGTTATATGGCAAACCCCAGCAGGCACACCAGCCAGTACACCACTGGGTTATTCGTGCTCTGACATCTAGACTGGATGGCCTTATCCCAATCTAAAAAAGGATCAGAAACACACAAACAAACAAACAAACAAACACACACACACAGGACTCCCCTGTCAAGTCTCTCCATTTGTGCTGTTTTCCTTATAACCTCAGTGTCATTATTAAGGCTCTGTTAGTATCCAGTGCTGTGTTGTAGACAGATTAAACAGCTGTCTGTGTGTGTGTGTGTGTGTGTGTGTGTGTGTCTGTGGAAGGGGGGCACAGCTGGGCATTCACTGACTTCATGCAACGTGGAGAGGAAAGAGAGGGAATTGCCTCTGCAGGAGTTCCTGGACACACACACACATTACAGAAAACAAGCCTGAGTCAGACCTGCCATGTACTGTAATGTTTGAGTGGTAATAATATGTCTTTAAAAAGAATTTTTTTTTCTTTTAATCTAATATGCCTCAAGCAATGTGTGTTTAAATATTTAAAAATCCTTTAATAGCATAAATGTCCGGAGTAATACTGAGCGATATCAAATAAACATTAAATGAATATCTTTCAAGAGTCTTCATCCAAACTGCCTTTCATCCCGTTAAAGACTAGAGAAAGGGCATGAGGATAGGAGAGGAGAGGAGAAGAGAGGAGAAGAGAGGAGAAGAGAGGAAACTGTCAAGGGAATTGGGGCGGAGTCTAGGCATTCAGATGACTCACACACTCATTTATTCATATGGAGTGCGTATGTTATAGTACAGTGGAGGCTGGGTATATATGGAGTACGTATGTTACAGTACAGTGGAAGTTGGGTATATATGGAGTGTGTATGTTATAGTACAGTGGAGGCTGGGTATATATGGAGTATGTATGTTATAGTACAGTGGAGGTTGGGTATATATGGAGTATGTATGTCATAGTACAGTGGAGGCTGGGTATATATGGAGTTGTATTGTTATAGTACAGTGGAGGCTGGGTATATATGGAGTACGTATGTTACAGTACAGTGGAGGCTGGGTATATATGGAGTTGTATTGTTATAGTACAGTGGAGGTTGGGTATATATGGAGTACGTATGTTACAGTACAGTGGAAGTTGGGTATATATGGAGTGTGTATGTTATAGTACAGTGGAGGCTGGGTATATATGGAGTACGTATGTTATAGTACAGTGGAGGTTGGGTGCATATAGAGTTGTATTGTTATAGTACAGTGGAGGTTGGGTGCATATAGAGTTGTATTGTTGTAGTACAGTGGAGGTTGGGTATATATGGAGTACGTATGTTACAGTACAGTGGAGGTTGGGTGCATATAGAGTTGTATTGTTGTAGTACAGTGGAGGTTGGGTATATATGGAGTACGTATGTTATAGTACAGTGGAGGTTGGGTGCATATAGAGTTGTATTGTTATAGTACAGTGGAGGTTGGGTGCATATAGAGTTGTATTGTTATAGTACAGTGGAGGTTGGGTGCATATAGAGTTGTATTGTTATAGTACAGTGGAGGTTGGGTGCATATAGAGTTGTATAGTTGTAGTACAGTGGAGGCTGGGTATGTATGGAGTTGTATAGTTGTAGTACAGTGGAGGTTGGGTATGTATGGAGTTGTACAGTTGTAGTACAGTGGAGGCTGGGTATGTATGGAGTTGTACAGTTGTAGTACAGTGGAGGTTGGGTATGTATAGAGTTGTATAATTATAGTACACTGGGGGCTGAGTATGTATGGAGTTGTATAGTTGTAGTACAGTGGAGGCCGGGTATGTATAGAGTTGTATAATTATAGTACACTGGGGGCTGAGTATGTATGGAGTTGTACAGTTGTAGTACAGTGGAGGCTTGGTATGTATGGAGTTGTACAGTTGTAGTACAGTGGAGGCCGGGTATGTATAGAGTTGTATAATTATAGTACACTGGGGGCTGAGTATGTATGGAGTTGTATAGTTGTAGTACAGTGGAGGCTGGGTATGTATAGAGTTGTATAATTATAGTACACTGGGGGCTGAGTATGTATGGAGTTATACAGTTGTAGTACAGTGGAGGCCGGGTATGTATAGAGTTGTATAATTATAGTACACTGGGGGCTGAGTATGTATGGAGTTGTATAGTTGTAGCACAGTGGAGGTTGGGTATGTATGGAGTTGTATAGTTGTAGTACAGTGGAGGCTTGGTATGTATAGAGTTGTATAATTATAGTACACTGGGGGCTGAGTATGTATGGAGTTGTATAGTTGTAGTACAGTGGAGGCTTGGTATGTATGGAGTTGTACAGTTGTAGTACAGTGGAGGCCGGGTATGTATAGAGTTGTATAATTATAGTACACTGGGGGCTGAGTATGTATGGAGTTGTACAGTTGTAGTACAGTGGAGGCCGGGTATGTATGGAGTTGTATAATTATAGTACACTGGGGGCTGAGTATGTATGGAGTTGTATAGTTGTAGTACAGTGGAGGCCGGGTATGTATGGAGTTGTATAGTTGTAGTACAGTGGAGGCTGGGTATGTATGGAGTTGTATAGTTGTAGTACAGTGGAGGCTGGGTATGTATAGAGTTGTATAATTATAGTACACTGGGGGCTGAGTATGTATGGAGTTGTATAGTTGTAGTACAGTGGAGGTTGGGTGCATATAGAGTTGTATTGTTATAGTACACTGGGGGCTGAGTATGTATGGAGTTGTATAGTTGTAGTACAGTGGAGGCTTGGTATGTATGGAGTTGTACAGTTGTAGTACAGTGGAGGTTGGGTGCATATAGAGTTGTATTGTTATAGTACACTGGGGGCTGAGTATGTATGGAGTTGTATAGTTGTAGTACAGTGGAGGCTGGGTATGTATGGAGTTGTATAGTTGTAGTACACTGGGGGCTGAGTATGTATGGAGTTGTATAGTTGTAGTACAGTGGAGGTTGGGTGCATATAGAGTTGTATTGTTATAGTACAGTGGAGGTTGGGTGCATATAGAGTTGTATAGTTGTAGTCCAGTGGAGGCTGGGTATGTATAGAGTTGTATAATTATAGTACACTGGGGGTTGAGTATGTATGGAGTTGTATAGTTGTAGTACAGTGGAGGCTGGGTATGTATAGAGTTGTATAATTATAGTACACTGGGGGCTGAGTATGTATGGAGTTGTATAGTTGTAGTACAGTGGAGGCTGGGTATGTATGGAGTTGTATAGTTGTAGTACACTGGGGGCTGAGTATGTATGGAGTTGTATAGTTGTAGTACAGTGGAGGCTGGGTATGTATAGAGTTATGTGAATGATAACAAAGCAGTTAGTCAGCACACACAAACTCCGTGTCCTATACAGCTATTGTCACAGTCAAACGTTTCCTCAAAAACACACACACACACACACACACACAAAGCTTGGCTCAGGACGAACACACCAAGCAGAGTGTGCTACTCCGGAGGCAGACGCGTGAATGACTGACAGAGAGAGAGAGAGAGAGAGAGAGAGAGAGTGTGTGTGTGTGTGAGAGAGAGAGAGAGGTGGATAAGAGAATCCAGTGATCTAAAGCTACTGCTCTGTCTCACACAGACAGCTGGGTCCAGCTCCGTAAGTCTCTCTCTCTCTCTCTCTCTCTCTCTCCGTTCACACCCTCCTCTTCCTCAGCTCTGATTACAGTACATCTGTCCACTGTTATTCTTCTGTGTGAGACATGTAGAAGTACGTGAAAGAGACGTAGCAGAAAAACACTCGGCGGTGAAACACAGTCGACAGGGGTTTCGGCCCTCTGAGAACAGATTTATACAGAGGGCACAACCTTCTTAATGGTTTCTCCTCCACATTAACCTTGTGGGTGGTGCAGTGATGATGGGTGGGCGGGGTTTGCACACCAGCTTGTCCTCTGGGAGGAGAGATGAGAGTGTTGGCAAGAGAGAGAGAGAGGGAGGAAGATCGAAAGATGGAGAGCAAGAGAAAGAGACAGAGAGAGAGAGAGAGAGAGAGAGAGAGGGAGACATAGAGCGATAGAGAGAGAGAGCAAGAGAGGGAGAGAGAGAGATAGAGAGATAGAGAGCAAGAGAAAGAGACAGAGAGAGAGAGAGAGAGAGGGAGACATAGAGCGATAGAGAGAGAGAGCAAGAGAGGGAGGAAGAGACAGAGACAGAAGGATAGAGAGAGAGAGAGAGAAAAAGAGGTACAGAGATAGTGGAAGACAGTGAAAGACACAGAGGGAGAGAAAGAGAGGGAGGGACAGAGAGAGAGAGAGAGAGAGAGAGAGAGAAAACTGTGGCAGTCATATCATTTCCTGTCATATTTCTGATTTGCGCCCAGCTCACGGGACATATTCTGAAGCAAAGAGCCAAGACGATGAGGAGAAGCAAACAGAACTCATTGGGTCTGAGAACTGGGCCCCACACGCACGTGAGCACAGTCAAACCGGGCGATCCGTTTAGGTATACCACACTATGGTTTACTGGTAATCACGCAGCGTAACAGCCCAGGATGAAATAATTATGACCGGGTCCTGTTCTAATTCTCTCACATGGCTCCTCTACTTTGAGTCCTTTTCTACTAAAGGTACTAAAACACTAACAGGATTGACTGTGTTTAAGCAACAAACAAACAAACAAACAATCGCACATATATCTTTCAGAGTTTTTTTTATCAAAATTGTCACTTTTCCTTTTAATGAAGAGAGCAAGGTCACAAGGGAAGGAAATAGTGAGGAGAGTTGGAACAGGGCCAAGTCGTTCCCAAACCTCAAATACTTATTTAATCCAGTTGTGCTGAACACTCAATGAGTGTTTATTATGTATGTTTATGCTGATATGTGTTATGCTACATTAGGCTTTCATGTTTGATTAAAAAAACATTCAGTCAGCAGCAAGACAACACTAACAACCAACAGTCAGCCCTGTTACACATTCCAGTAACAGAGCAGGACCACAGAGTCACGACGCTGTCATTTTTCAGTTCGTCAACACAAGTTCGGCCAACGTGAGTCAGTGCTGTCACGCTGACTCTGTACTGTCTACTGAGACTCAGTCAGGCTGTCCGGGCCTCTGCCGGACGATTCAGAGACAGGTTTAATTGGAGAGCATGAAGTGAAGAAACGAAAGAAAAAAAACTCCCAACACAGCACAGTGGAAAAGGAGAGGATTGGAGTAACCGGCGGCTCCTCATTTTCAATATCCACCTTTTCCTTACCCTCCCCTGATCATTCCATCATTCCATTGTGTCGAGGGAGTGGGGAGGCAGAGAGAGAGAGAGAGAGAGAGAGAGAACAGAACCACACACACACACACACACACAAGCACCCACACACACAAGCGCACACACACACGCGCACACTCACACACACGCACACACACGCACACACACACACACACACTCACACACACACACATACACATAAACACACAAGCACACACACACACACACACTCACACACACATACACACACTCACACACACTCACACACACACATACATACACACACACACAAGCACACAGACACACACACACTCTCACACACAATAATTCCGAAAGCTTTCCTCACTAAGGCACTCACAATAATACACCCTCTCTCTGTGATATAGATAGATAGATAGATATATAGATAGATAGATAGATAGATAGATAGATAGATAGATAGATAGATAGATAGATAGATAGAGAGAGAGAGACCACAATGACACAGTGCTTAAAGGAAATACCACACAACAGCAGGCAGAGAGAAAAGCACTAGCATACTGTGTGGAATAAACGTAAAACCCAGAACAATGAGAGGCCGAGATATCAGCAGCCAACACAGTCACAGTCACAGCCAATTAGACACCTCGCAGTTTCAAAAGAAAACATTTGTTTCCTTTTTTGTCGAGGGGGGGTCAACTAT
>NC_044509.1:16636220-16638720 GCF_902362185.1 Chanos chanos
AACAGGTCATCCAATCAGGGATAGGCTTTACAGAAAATATGCCTAATGCTGAAACATGAAAAATAAACAAATAAATAAACAAAAACAAAAAACTCAAAATGAGTCAAATGAGATGCCTATGCTGAGGCTCATAAAATTAAGAATCTGATGATGATGAGGATGATGAAGATGGCTATAAATTGACAAGTCAAATAAGCAGAACAGGCCTGTAAGCAGATCAAGTTCCATCTACACAGAGAGCTTTGATCTTGCCAGCGTGAAGTGAAGGGACTTCCTCTCCAGCGGGAGGACAACCATCGGGAGGGCGAGTGGGTCTCCACAAAAGCAGCGCCGTCATGGCTTTCTCTCACACCTTCATTTCCTTTACAACACACCATTACAGTCAGCACACTACCCACAAAAACCAGGAGAGCATGACGACAGGTGGCCTTTACCTGAAACAAATAACTCCTTCTAAATGGAGTATTTGAGGTATCTTTTCTTCTTTTATATTTCTCTCTCTCTCTCTCTCTCTCTCCTTTTTGGGGGCGGGGGTGAAGTTGCTAGTCTGATCGTAATGATGCATGCAATTTCCTGGCTGTCCAATTTCAAAGCAGCCAGTCGATGGACTGCACGAACAAAAAAAAGAAAAGAAAAGAAAGAAAGAAAGGAAGAAAAAAAAGAAAGAAAGAAAGAAAGAAAGGAGGAAAAAAAAGAAAAAAAAGAAAGAAAGAAAGAAAGAAAGGAGGAAAAAAAAAAAGTTGCAGCAGAAATAACGGAGTCACAGCCCAGCCTCAGCTCTCCCTGAACGGTGAAACCATTTGATGCAATATCATACACAAATCAATAGCATTGTCCTGCATTCACGCCTCTGTGCTCACACACCCTCACAGTCCCTTGGCCTCCACACAGCCAAACTGAGAGAGAGAGAAAGAGAGAGCCAGAGAGAGAGAGAGAGAGAAAGGGCATAATGGAAAAGTTGTAGGGGGATAAGTGTTGAGTACAAGGTCTGATCCTCCATTTCTGATGTTCAGCGTTGGCGAACAGTTTGGTGCGTTCTTAGGAGTGTTCTACTGTGTGACACCCCCCCCCCGGTGAGAGCCAGGTCAGGTCAGGTATCGACTGGTGCCGGAGAATGCACAGAGCCGGCAAAACGGACAACGCGGCCGTGTGATGTGTGAGAGGACAGGAGATCTCCTACACTATACCCCCTGCCCACACTCCACAGCTCTCCTCAGCCTTCTCCTCCTCCTGCCGAAGAGGAGGAGGAGGCGTCTGTCCGACGGGAGAACGAGCGGGCCGAAGAAGAGCTCCGCCGTCACGCCTCAGAGACCGGCCGAGGGTGCAGAGGAGACCCCCCCACCCGTCTGTTTGTTTGTTCATCTGTGTGAGGTCTGTCTGTGCGCCGTTGGCGTCGTGTCTTGTCCACGCGTTCCCCGTGGCTCTCGCCAGCGTCCGCTAGAACATCGGGCCGTCTCCAAACATACGTTTATCCGTCCAGTCCACCTGGACACAGAGAGCAGCCAACCCAGACACTCCCCGCTGGACCGCCGGCAGCAGAATGTGGCCACAGAGAGAGGACAGTGGCTTTGGACTGGGAGAGGGGGGGGGGGGGGGTGAGAAGGAGCTAATCCTTCTTTAATGAACTCAGACAGTGCCAGTTCCCTCACTGCCACCCAGGTCGCGTCCAACCGGAGGGATTTGCAAAAATGGAGGGCGAGAGCGATGGAGGGCGAGGGAGGTGGGGGCAGGGAGGTGGGGGCGGGGAGGGGGCAGGAGCACTGACAGGTCTCTGACTCCTTATGCCACTTGATGGGAGCAACACACACAACCACACACACACACACACAAACACACACACACACACACAATTTCACGGTTTCTGAACAGTAAACACACCGCTGCACACACCATCCTTAAGATCCAGTATTCTCACACACACACAAACACACACACACACACACACAGTATCAACAGGGCTGCGCTATTAGTACTCCGCTAAATGGGAATATCAAATATTAATCCACACAAACACCAAGCCACCCAAAAACGGAGAGGTGTGAAGACTTACCATTTTATTATTGATTTCATGGAAATGAATTTCACAGACTTTCTCGACGACGTCTTCATTTTCAAAAGTTACAAAGCCAAAGCCTGTGGAAATGGATAGAAACACACAGAGGAAGAGAGAGAGAGAGAGAGAGAGAGAGAGAGAGAGAGAGAGAGAGAGAGAGAGAGAGAGGAGTTAGTGCTCGTTTTTAAAACTTGCGTTAACTACAGCAGGAGCACAAAGGATCAATTCCACTGAGAGGAAAACATCAGTTTCTGATTACCATCAAAGACTGAGTAACCAGCTCCTGTTCTGAAAGACAGAGAGAGAGAGAGAGAGAGAGCGAGAGAGAGAACGAGAGAGAGAGAGAGAAAAAGAGAGAGAGAGAGAGAGAGAGGGAGATGAATAGCCCTAAACTGTGTGCATATCCTGAGCAGACATTCTCTCTTTTTTTTTTTTGTTTCTTTTTTT
>NC_044509.1:16641220-16646220 GCF_902362185.1 Chanos chanos
GACGGCTGGGTGTGTGTTTACTGAGAGTGAGAATTTGAGGGCTGTAGTGCTGAGATGCTAGCCGGTGAGCAGGGTTCACCCTTATCACCAACACAGGACACAAGCACCACTTTTGACAAGCAACGAATCTGCCGTTAGCAGTCATTAGTCACACTGCAGCTGAGAGAGAGAAAGAGAGAGAGAGAGACAGACAGAAAGAGAGAGAGACAGAGAGAGAGACATAGAAGGGGTTAACACACCTGCCCTCTTGTCACAGAGATCTCTGCTTGCACCACACACACACACACAGACAGACACACACACAGACCCAGCATGGGTCAAACCCAAGGCAGACTGTAGTACCACTTCACACCCTGTGGAGGCGCTGCAGAGACAGGTACACCTAAGAGACTGCTTAACTTCAATACATGCTGTCAACAGAACCAGGTTCCAAAGAATATCCCACTAAACACACACATACACACACACACACACACACACACACACACACACACACACACACACACACACACACACAGAGAAATCCTAGCCCATGTTTTCACAAATCTCTAATGAACCTGCTCCCACTGCAGGCTGGCGGACGGCAGATGTTGAGGGGATTGTGAAACTATCAAGTGACATCTCTGTTACAGATACTGATGGTGTGAACACACACACCGATACAAGAGAGAAGCAAACTCCTCACACACACACACACCCATACACACCCACACACACACACACACACTCACACACCCACACACTCACACACACACACATCCCTTCACTTGTCCTGGTTCTGTTTAACATCCCTCTCCTTTGTCTCTCCCTCTCAGTTAAAAGCACTCCTCCACGCCAGTCATCCAGGGGAGCGTCTCACTTTTCCCCGGGTTCCAGGGTTCAGCTCTGCAGCGTGTAACATCACACCACTTCACTCTGCTCACCCCCTCACCCCCCCCAGCTTCTGCAACCTGATCCGCATCACTCTCTCTCCCCCTACGCTCTCCAAACGGCCGCCCAGAGAGCACAGACCCCCACGTGTGTGCTCTCTCTCTCTCTCTCTCTCTCCTCCTAACAGATGGCAGGTGGAGGAATAGCTGGTCACCTCAGGAGGACTGTCCGACACACGCGTGTTGGAGTTGGGAGGGAGTGACGGGGAAAAGACACGTCAACACCTCCACTCACTTTCTCCACAACCTCTCCCTAAAGCTTAAACAAGCACCTTTTACCTCGCCGGCGTGGGCTTTTGTGATTGGTCGGGAGGCGCGCACCGTTGTGATAGGTGTTAGTTGCTGTCGGGGGCTTTGGCACCGCGAATGACTGAAGGTGTACCTCTGTACCTCACACTTATTATCATAGCGCTAGGAGCTTTCATCCCATCTACACCACCCCCCCTTCAGCTTTACAGCGCCTAGTGCCCCCCCCCCCCCCCCCCCCCCCCTCCCTCAGAGACATGTAACAGATAACAGCAAAACGCCAGAAATCGATAAAGCGTCAGATGATCTTAGTGCCAAATGCTGTTTCTGCCTGGTGACTCCTTTTTTTATGTCCAAATCTACCACAGCGTAAAAGCGGCAAGTCTTCAGACGAGAGCGTCAGTTTGACTTTGGCCTTTTACGCGTCAGCTTCCATTTTTTAAGTCCTGTGTGATCAACTTCTCTCGTGTGGGAATTACAAATTAGGCTAAACGTTTCCCCTTCTAGAACATTCTCTCATCAGGCTAAACTCATTTACATAGACAAATATGGAAGTTGCAAAAAAAGAGAAAAGAACTGTCAACTGAAGTCTTCAGCCTCTCCTGTTCAGACAGCTCTCCTCTCACAGGTACACTGGATAACATCAGAGAGACAGACAGACAGACAGAGAGCTTTTGTACCTGTCCAAAGTTATTTGTTTTTGCGGCAGAGACAGGTTTTAAGCAGAGCTGATGTAAAGAGGCGTAAGAAGTGCTCCATTTTGTCTGAGTTTGAAACGAGGATGTGAAGGACACAGTTTTTTGTGGGTCAGCAGAGAAAGAAATGTGTGTCAGTGATATGACCAGATATAAGCAGAGAAGGAGAGAGAGAGAGAGAGAGAGAGAGAGAGAGAGAGAGAGAGAGACTCTAAAAAGTAACGGGCATGCTCCTGATGCAGACAAAAGTGCCATGTATGATTAATGACAACATTAAAACATTCAAACTGCTGAGAGCAAAGAGAGAGAGAGAGAGAGAGAGAGAGACAGAGAGAGACACAGAGAGAGAGAGAGAGAGAGGGAACCCACATTCTCAGCTCAAACGCATAATGCAAAACAACTTGTAGAGCAAAACAAATCACTCCTTCCAAATCACTAATGATCCCTGCTCAACTTCCTGCTCTCTCTAACCCACAGGGTCTAATGAAGCAAACAGTGCTGATTTAGCAGTAAACACTCCAGTGAGTTCCAACCACAAAGTCTTCGCTCCTCAGGGAGAGAGGTAGGGAGAGCCCAGCACAATCCTGCTTCATTCTCTCTCCCTTTCTCCCTCCCTGAGGGCAAAGACCCCTCTCTGCTTTCACTTCTGACCCTACAGGAAATACTTCATGATTTACAGGGCTTCCTGCTGATGGGAGTCAGGCTTGCCCCTCCCCTCCTTCCTGGATCCACCTGCAAGGATTGGCTGCTATCTCTGCTCATCAGCATTCACCACACCCCTTCCCCTGGCCAATCAGATGCAGTGTGAGTCACACCTCACTGCCAGCCAACAGAGAAGGTTAAAGGCACTATCTTTGGGGGGCAGGGTGTCTATGGGCCCCAATGAAGCCTTAAGAGGAGAACATGAAACTGACCACATTTTCACCTGTAATGGGCATTCTCCTGACTCACTGTGACACACACACACACTTTCTCTCTCGCTCTCTCTCCATCTCACCCTCTGTCTTTCTCTCTCTCACACACACTCAGAGGAAGAGGCATTTCTGTATACTGGAGCACTCATTTCAAACGCATTAGGAAAGCAAGATATATATTAGAGAGAGAGAGAGAGAGAGAGAGAGAGAGAGAGAAACTGCATTTAGAGTGAATTAATAGCCTTGTGGAAGACAACAAAAGAACAAAAGATATAACAGGTCCATTTGTGAAAACCCCCACGCTGATGTGGAGTGTTTTTTGCTGGAACTTTCTGAGGGAGATAAAGTCTGAAAGCCTTATGAGATGACACCAGGGCTGAGGCCATGCCATGAAAGACACTTGTTTAAAAAAATAAATCGCAAAGGAATCTACTCAGAGAATCAAACCCATTACATGGGAATCTATTCACACAATCAAACCCATTACATGGGAATCTACTCAGAGAATCAAACCCATTACATGGGAATCTATTCAGAGAATCAAACCCATTACATGGGAATCTATTCACACAATCAAACCCATTACATGGGAATCTACTCAGAGAATCAAACCCATTACATGGGAATCTATTCAGAGAATCAAACCCATTACATGGGAATCTACTCAGAGAATCAAACCCATTACATGGGAATCTACTGGAGCCCCATTAAAAGCCATCCAAGGAGTGGCTGTGTGTTTACATGAGTGAAAGTGTGTGTGTTTTTGTGAGTATAAGAGAGAGCGAGAGAGAGTGTGAGTGTTTATGTGTATGAGAGAGAGAGAGTGTGTGTGTTTGTGCGTGTGAGAGAGAGAAAGCGTGTGTGTGTGTTTGAGTGTATGAGAGAGAGAGTGTGTGTATGAGAAAGAGAGAGTGTGTGTGTGTCTGAGTGTATGAGAGAGAGAGTGTGTGTTTGTGTGTATGCGCAAGAGAGAGAGTGTGTGTATGTATATTGGAAGTATTAAGCTTTAATTCAAACACATAATCAGGTGGATTAGAGACTGTGAATGAGGGAAGGCGATGACTATCAGTGTGTTTAGTATCTGTCACTTTTACGCTTATCATACTCATTAAAAGCTACTTAACAGAGTATTACACTACCATAAAAAAACCTTAACATGCTCTCCAGGCAAAGCCAGACTTCATTATCTGCATTAACAGAGTTAGACAACTGTAATGTGTTATTAGAGCCAAAGCTGGAATAAAACACAGCAAAGGTTTCAGAATTCATATTTTCCTCTCAGACACTGCATGTCCTTTGCCCTGCCTCACAGCTAGCTAAATGAGTATAGGATATGCAAGGGTGTGTGCGCGCGTGAGAGAGAGAGAGATAATGAGAGGGAGAGAGAGAGAGAGAGAGAGAGAGAGAGAGACGTGTGTATCTGAGAGAACGAAAGAGGGAGGTGTGTGTGTGTGTACGTGGACGTGTGTGAGAGGAAAAGTGTATGGCTCGGCATGTGAGAGAGAGAAAGAGAGAGAGACAGAACGGATGTCTTCGATAGAACAAAACAGAGCAAAAGTGTGTGTGTGTGTTTGTGTCTGAGTGAGAGAGACACAGAGGGGTTCCATGAGCTGTGAGAGGCCTGGTTCTGCTCTACACACACATACACACACACACATACACACACACACACACACACACACACACAAACACACACATACATATACACGCACACACATACACACACATACATATACACACACATATACACATACACACACACACATATGTACACATACACACACACACGCGCACACACACACAGTGTGACTGATGGATGCTGGAGGCCCAGTGGATAGACACAGTGACAGCTCCTGTTGATGGGCACCTGTGTCTGTGTGTGTGTGTGTGTGTGTGTGTGTGTGTGTGTGTGAGAGAGACAGAAAGAGAAAAAGAGAGAGAGTGTGTGAGTGATTAGGTATCTAAGAAAGACAGCATTTTCTTTTACTATCTGACCCTTGTCTCCGGAGTACCTAACAATAACTTTTCTTCAGGTCAGAGGTCACAGACCTCTGCTCTGTCTTTGGGGTTAGGAGCTTTACTCAGGGACACATGAATACGCAGCCGTCATATGTGCCTCTGTGCAAGTAAAGGAAGAGAAAGAGGAAGTTTGTCTCTAACACAGAGGGACATAGAGAGAAGGAAAGACAAAGAGAGAGCATTTCTGTGTGACAGTT
>NC_044509.1:16651220-16661220 GCF_902362185.1 Chanos chanos
TTCTGCCTCTTCCTCTTCCTTCCTTTCTCTCTCTCTCTCTCTGTCTCTCACACACACTCTCTCTCTCCCTCTCTGTCTCTCACACACACTCTCTCTCTCTCTCTCTCTGTCTCTCACACACACTCTCTCTCTCTCCCTCTCTAGTTCCAGCTCTTTTCTCATGCACTGTTCTCTCTTCCTCTTTAGAAATGTCTTTTAATTCAGCTCATTTCAATCTCAAAGCGACATCTGTGGAAGCGGAGCAGTGCGCTAAATGAGTGTAGTTAATCCCACACCACTGGGGACGAGGAAGAGAGAGAAAGAGAGAGAGAGAGAGAGAAGGAGAGAGAGACAGAGAGGGGGGGGGGGACAGAGAGAGAGAGGGGGGGGAGAGAAGGGGGGGGGGGGGTTTACATGTACAAACCGTCTGACCGCTCTTAGGTTTTTGCCTGGTTTGAAGTGGGCAACACCAAGGCAGAAAGCCGGAGGAGATGGCACCTGGCAGTTGGCTGACTAGAACTCTCTTCTGATTGGGTACTACTGTCACCCTTCTGTCCCCTCATTGGCTAAATCCATCACCGCTTTAATCTGTCATCAATGACAACACTCAAAGAAAAAGTGCATGCACATCCATCCATCTTACAGCTGTTGTGTTTGAATGGGCGTCAAAATGCTGAAGACCAGTGACGGGCAGAGGGCGGGAGACCATTCAGCTCACAGTGGCATTTTCCCAAAGCCCCGGCCTCTCCAGAATTGCCTTTGGAGTCTGGCCAATGATCAATAGCTGCCCCCCACCCCAACACACACACACACACACACACACACAGACAAACAGACAAACAGACACACACACACACACACACACACACAGACAGACACACACACACAGACAGACAGACAGACACACACACACACAGACAGACACACACACACACACACAGACAGACAGACAGACAGACACGCACCCCGACCCTCCCGCCTCACCCCCACCACCGCTACCTTTACCCTCGACGTACCCTTTGAAGGTGCTCTTCCAGCAGGGGGGCCCCTGGTAAGAAGCTTGAGTCACAGACCCCTTCATCTAAAAGGTTATGTACACCGACTCCACAGGAGAGCGAGAACTTTCACGCAGAGTTACTCCCATAAAACCCTCTCCACAAATAAAATAACAAAAGAAAACTCCAGAAAAGCGGTTGGCAGGGGAGGAAACCGTTGCTAAAGGACGAGTAACGGGTATGGAGAGAGCCACGGTCGGGTCTCTGTTCTTTTCTGTGGTTCGCTTAGATCTAATTACAGAGAAAAGAAAGAGATCCAATTAACAGCAGAGGGTTCTGGGTTTCGAATCCTGGACTCGGCGAACCTCTCGGTGTAAATCTGCCCTGAATGAAATGAAATGTCAGTTGCTCTGGTTGAGTGCCGGCTGAAACAAGGCATTCTGGGAGGTCTGCACTGCGTCCGTGTGGACCAGCGGGGCCAAGCCCTGGGACCATGACAGGCCGAAGCTGAGGAGTTGTAATTCTCCCTCAGGCTGCTTGGCGTTACATTAATGGTGTTCTCCTTCCCTCTCTGCTAATGGCTTTTTGTGCAACTGTGCAAGAGAGAGAGAGGCAGTGAGATGAATGGGGAAAGAGAGAGAGAGAGAGAGAGAGAGAGAGAGAGAGAGAGAGGCAAAAGACAAAGGTGAAATCGTTCAACTCCCTTTATCTGTACTATAACGCCTGTCTTTAGCGGCGTGTCTCCATAGACAGAACGGCTTTAAATGTCAGTCCTGAGTGAGTGGATCAAATTAGAGGCTCCAATTCTCACTTTCAGGAGAGTGGAGCTTCTCTGCGGCGGACGCCAACGAGCCCGCGAGATAAGTGCACCCGAAAGAACTTTCCCGGGCCCTTTAAAGAGAACACACGCCCCGCTCTGTCTCCACATTAATATTACATTTTCACTGGGCCCTTCCTTTTTTCTTTCTTTTCTCTTTGCTTTTTTTTTTTTTGACTGGATCTAAACTGAGGGATGTGCATGCTGGACGAGCTAAACTCAAAACAGAAGCTGAATGCTCAATTCAACAAGAAGACGATTTTACTGCTTATATTTTGCTTTGAAGACTTCTTGTCTTCTGGCCTAGAGATGCTAAATGGTTTGATATTTGATATTTGGTTTGATATTAAAAAAAAAAAAAAAGGTTCTTTCATGTCGGAGGCTAAGAGTCTGAAGAGTATTTGTACAATATAAAAGACTTGCACAAGCTTCCTACCCGTAACAAAGCACACCCAGAATTTCTAATTTTCTAACAAGACCCCTCAAAAACACCGTCGCAGAGGGGGGAAAAGTGAGGCATATGAGAGAGAGAGAGAGCGAGAGAGAGAGAGAAAGTAAGATTCTCCTGTGAGATGACAGGAGTGTTGCCAGTGTTCCTGTTTGACCTTTTCTCCATGAGGCAGAGGAGACAGCAGGCGGCTCTCCTGATGTGAGAGTGTTAGCGACAGCACCAGAAACAAATTACACCTTTATCAACACGCCACCTCTTCCCCCTCCCCTGCCGACGCCTCCCCGCCACAGTGGAGACGTCTCAGTAATCCCCCAAACGAAGGCGTTAGAGATGAGACTAATGCAGGCCAGTCCACACTCGGCAACGACTCAGACGTCTGGACCAGAAACACAGCGATGAGGGCCAGAGAGACACAGAGAGATTTAGACAAGGGAGAGGGAGACGCTGAGAAAGGCAGGAGGGAAAGGGGGGGGGGGATGGGTGGAGAGGGAGGCAGAGACAGAGTGAGAGAGAGAGAGAGAGAGAGAAAGAAAAAAAAAAGAGAAGAAAAGTCTCTCAGGCTTGTGTCACTACTTGCCAAAACCGTACCACTCTGTCGCCATGGACACGGCTCTGGCAACCCCCAGGCGGTCCATTCTGCACAGCGTCCGTCACACCTGGACACACTCCTCACTCTCTCTCACTCTCTCTCTCTCTCTCTCTCTCTCTCTCACTCTCTCCACAGGTCTGCCTAGGTGTGAATTCTGCATGTGTTTGGAAGGACTGAGTCAAACACTACTGCATTGTGTTAGAGCCATTCTACCGTCCTGTCTGTGATCCACGCGTAAACACCACCCCTCTCAGTCCTCATCCTTTCCTTCTCTTTCATTCACATTACTACAGCTATTCAGAGAAAACAAAAAAGACATACTTAATTATCCTCTGGAAAACCCAAATATGAGACAGTCTAGGGCGGGAGTAAACAGGCCAATGGGACCAAGAGAGGCAGCTGTCAATCATTTTTCTAGCATAAGATTTCTGCCCGACGCGTCAGACGTCTGGGCTCAGCTTGGCAGGCAGTCAAAGTCAAAAGTGCTGCTGGAGCGGCTGGAGGTTAACCACATCACTGTTTAAGCCTCCAATTTTCCTTTAATGACTCTTCAAAGTGCATGAGGAGACTGTCGGCGGAATCTTAAACGAACACCCCTCCTTCTGTTTCAACCCTCTCTGCCTCCCTCTTCTGCTCCGGCTCTGCCATTTCTCCCTCTCTCTCTCTCTCTCTCTCTCTTTCTCTCTCAGTCTCTTTAATCTGCCTGCGAGGAGAGATGCGGGGGGGGGGGGGGGGGGGGTCACCGGGGGCATGTCATTAGTGCTGTCTCTCTGTGCTGGGGTGGTTTAGGAGATTCTCCGGTGAACATGAACGATCAATGGACAACCTGACCCTGTTTCATATATAACTGACATAACTCCTACATAAATATATACATGTCTCATGACAATGATATACAATACATACAATACAATCCCATATCAATCAATCTATCTATCTATCTATCTATCTATCTATCTATCTATCTATCTATCTATCTATCTATCTATCTATCTATCTATCTATCTATCTATCCAGAACTTCGTCATAGTTATTGTGTGGGGTATAAACGGATTGTGTTTTCACAGACTGCATTAAACTGAACTGTCGGGACTCTGTGGTCCTGCTCTGTTACTGGAATGTGTAACAGGGCTGACTGTTGGTTGTTAGTGTTGTCGTGCTGCTGACTGAATGTTTGCTTAATCAAACATGAAAGCCTAATGTGCCATAACACATATCAGCATAAACATACATAATAAACACTCATTGAGTGTTCAGCACAACTGGATTAAATAAGTATTTGAAGTTTGGGAACGACTTGGCCCTGTTCCAACTCTCCTCACTATTTCCTTCCCTTATGACCTTGCTCTCTTCATGAACAGGAAAAAAGGCAGTTTTGACTCTGTAAGACATTCCTATGTTTGTTTGTTTGTTTGTTTGTTTGTTGTTTAAACACACAGTCAGTCCTGTCAGTGTTTTAGTACCCTTAGCAGAAAAGAACAGAAAGTAAAGCAGCCATGGGAGAGAACTGGAATGTGACCCTGTCATTCACAGACTCATTTTGATCTGGGTCCTGGTTCTTGTATCTAGTGCTGAATGGAGACCTAAACTCCACAGGAAAACCTCATTCCACAGACAGGACCAGACTCGTTCAGCCTACCTCTGGACATCTCCAGAGAGAGCGAGAGAAGAGAAGAAAAAAGAGGTTGAGGAGGAGAAAAAGAGGTGTTTACTGAGAAAAGAAAGGGATTTCGGCAGGTGGGGAAAGGAAAAAAAGGCTCCCACACAAATACAATCTGACCCTGTGACCACAATGTTTTCCCTCCTCTGTGCAATCATTTTCCTCAGAAATGAGTGTGTGTGTGTCTGTCTGTGTGTGTGTGTGTGTGTGTCTGTGTGCGTGCGTGCGTGTGTGTGCGCGCGTGCGTTTGTGCCTGCGTGCCTATGTGTGTGTGTGTGTGTGTTTCAGCAGCTTTAGGTTCCCTGGCGTACACATCACAGAGGACCTCTCCTGGTCACTCTGCACGGACACTGTGGTCCAGAAGGCTTGCCAGTGGCTCTGTTTCCTGAGGAGACTGAGGAAGTTTGGCATGAACGCCAGCATCCTCACAAACCTCTACGGGTGCACCATCGAAAGCCCGCTGGCTGCATCACGGTCTGGTACGGGAACTGCTCTGCCCATAGCCGCAAATCACTACAGAGAGGGGTGGAGGCGGCACAGCACATCACAGGCAACAGACTCCCTGTCACCCAGGACATCTTCCACCAGCGCTGTCTTACACATTAACCTTCTAGTACACACATGCATATAGTATTAGATTTTACTTATATCGCATCCCATTTTTATTTTGACTCCTTTTTTTTTTTTACCTTATATTCTATATTTTATACGACTAGTGCTCATATTGCTGAGTTGACCTGTTTTTCTTGTCCAGCACATTTCACTGTACCGTTGACTCTGTGTTAATCTACGTATGACTAATGAAACCGAAACTGAACTGAAACCGAACTATTCTGCCTGTACGCGTAACTGCAAAGTACTTTGTGTTTCTAAGAGTCACACAGAAAAAAAAACCCCACAATTCAAAACATCAAAAAAAAAAAAAAAAAAAAACCCTGCAAAGTGCTTTTTCCAAAACAACTTCAATCTTATTTCCATTTCTCCCCTTCTTCAGGGTGAAAAAAATAAAAAAAAGTCTCTTCCATAAATTTTCAGTTCACAGCAGCCTCCCTAAAACAGCTGTGTAACCAGGAATCACACGTCGCTGTCTCAGAAACACCACTCCGATGTGCTGGGTGTCAGACTAAAAAAAGGGGGGAAAAAAAAGGCTGGTTGTGTTGGATGACCGTCTTACAGCTCTTCCATTTGGGACTGTCACAGGTAGACGCAGCTCTCTCTCACAGCACGGCGCCGTGAGACAGCTGTGTTCAGTCCTTAAAAAAAAAAAAAAAAAAAAAACACTTATCCACAAACGCTCAAACTCAGAATGCAGCCACACAAGCACCCTGCGGAGCAACGCTGAGCTTACTGGCTGTGAAACGTGAATCTAAAAGGCTGTTTGTCTGGATTACTGAGGATAAAACATGACTTTTCATTTGGAAACTGTAAGGGAGCAAGAGAGCTCCCGAGAGTTGTAATCGTACGTGTGTGCGTGTGTGTGTGTGTGTGTGTGTGTGTGTGTGCGTGTGCGTGCGGTGCAGCAACTGAGTGAAATCCAACTGCAATATGAAACATATGGATGAGTATCTCTGCTTCTTCATCTGTCTGCCTGTCTGTCTCTCTCTCGCTCTGTCTGTCTGTCTCTCTCTCTCCCACAAGGGTACGGTGAAGCCAAACCTTTATCATCTCCGATCCTGTTAACCAGGCCCTTCATTAGGGAGGCCGCCGCACTTCCGACAGCCTCTGTCGCTATGGCGACCACGGCATGTTGTTGCTCAGCCTCGAGGGAACGTCTTTATCGATGACAACAAAACGCTTCGTGCTTCGTTTTTTTTTTTTGTTTTGTTTTGTTTTTCTTTTTTTCCCAACAGCATCTTCCCGCCACAACAATCTCACGAACAAACACAAAAAGAACTGATTTCTTATCAGGTCAATCATCTTCTCTCTCTCTGTGTGTGTGTGTGTGTGTGTGTGTGTGAGTGTGTGTGTGTGGCATGCGCGCATGCACAAGAGTATAAAGCTAAGAAAAAAAAAGCAGCACAACCCTTCTCGTTTATGAGTTTTTCAGGCTTCATCTCTGTGCATTGCCTGTTTTATGAGAGAGAGAGAGAGAGAGAGAGAGAGAGAGAGAGAGTGAAAAAAGCTTAGGTGTGCCCAACCCCACAGAACAGCCCTAATACGCACACTGATTTAAATTGTGATTTATAACTGACTGTTACATTAAATTGTGAGTGTAAGGTATTTCATAAAACCACATATTGTTTTTTTTTTTCTTATTCTCTCTCGCTCCCCTGTTCAGAGTAGTAATCCAATTTTTCTCTCCACTCACACACGAACCTGGCGCTTAGGTAATCCTACTTAAATAGAAGCCCAATATCATTACCATGACATTTAAATATGAGAACACAAACAACTTCTCTCACAGGACTTTACGTTTTTCTCCACCTCATACCTCTGCTTGTCAAGGCCAAGGTCTATTACACACGCACACACACACATACACACACACACACACACACACATATATATGCTTTATTGCTGTGGAACCTGTCCTATATAAAAATGCTTTTTCACATATGAACACTCTCTGTGTATAAATTGAATTGCAGGAGATGGTTATATGTCCCTGTATGCCTGTGCGTGTGGATTTGTGGAGTCTCACTGACAGCAGACGTTTGATCTTCTCTCTTATTGAAAGTGACAGTGTGAAAAGAGCCCCTGATCTAAAACAACAAGGACAATTTCACCCGCACTCACAGTCAGAGGCTAGGCTAATGCGCAGAAATGAATAGCGCTAACGCGACTATGCTAATTCACCTGCACCCGAAACCTGCTGGTCACAGGTAATGGAGAAGAGTCCCCCCCCTTTCTCTCTCCCTCTCTCTCATCTTTAACTCCTCATTCACAGGCTGAGTGTGGAAACACGGAGGGGAAAACAGTCTAACTTAAAGGCTAGGGAAGTGCGTTAAAGTGGTAACTAAGAACGCTGTGGACATTAGAGACACTGCTCTCTGTGCAGGTGTCCTGAGGGACGACCGCAGGGGTTTGTAGCTATGCTTGACTGATACGTCTTTTCACTCCCTCACTCTGACAAGTGCCTTCTCAATGACTCCTCTAAAGCGCTTCAAACGGATTCCGCCGCGCAGGAGAGAAACGCCGCGAGCAGACAATCGCGCTATGTTCGCGCTTTTTTTCCCCAACCCATGTTCAATCCTTTCAAGAAAATTTTGCTCTCCCATACACACTGACACCCTTTAGCTCTGTTTCACACACGCACGCGCGCACACATACAGAGACACGCACACACACACACCCGCGACTCTCTGAGGGCTATGTGGATTGGTCAAAGCATGCTCTGGTTCTCAGAGACGTGGAGTGCAGACAGGCCGTGATAAATCTGCGTGACGTTGGCACTCCCTGCCCTGATGAGGGTGATAGAGTGGCTGCATGGTATGGCTCCATTCATCAGCCCGTCAAACTGCTTCATATAGCCAGAGACAGAGAGAGAGAGAGAGAGAGAGAGAGAGAGAGAGAGAGTGTGGAGAAAATGTGTGTATGTGTGTGCGCGTGCGTCTGTGTGTGTTTGTATGTGTGTATATGTGTGTGTGGGTGTGTGCGTGGGTGTGTGTGTATGTGTATGTGTGTGTGTGTATATGCGTGTTCATGTATGTGTGTGTATGTATGTGTGTGTGTGTGTGTGTGTATATGCGTGTTCGTGTGTGTGTGTGCGTGTGTGTGTTAGGGGCTCTGGAGGTGTGACCTGATAAGGCCATGGTTTGGTATTGTCCTCCTGAGATAAAGCTATGACTGAAATGAAATGTGAAATGTGAGCGCTGAGAGAGTCCTTTTCTCTCCCCACTGCCCATCAGCTTATCCATCACAGCCCCACACAGAGAGAGAGACACACAGAGAGAGAGACAGACAGAGAGAGAGACAGACAGAGAGAGAGAGAGAGAAAAAAAGTTTAAAAACCCAAGCACTCCACTATAGTCCAGCAGCCCTGTGCCTCTCTCCTGACTTTTCTTCTTTGTCCTTTCTGTCCTTGTGTTTTGTGCTTTCGTTCTCTCAGAGTGGACAGTGTGGTGAGGTTGTAATACTGGACACCTCTGTCACACTCCACGTTCATCAGTCCGCGGGACACCTGTGCAGGTGATGAGGACTTTAGGCTGGTGTGTGTGTGGAAGGCAGAAACACTGATTTTGCGGGACTTCGTATCGGTTTCTTTTGCGTGAATACATTCTCTGATAGTCAAGCTGCACACGGTTCTTCTTTTTCTCTCTTTCTCTGTCTTTTCTTCCTCTTTTGCTTTTCCCTTACTGTCCTGTCTCTCTCTCTCTCGCGCGTGCGCTCTCTTTCTAACTCGACTACAGCCCTCAAGGTTCCGAGGTCTCCTCTACTACCCCCTCCCACCCCCCACCCACATCCTCATCTGTCACCTGGGAGGTGATTTCTCATTAACCTTGTGCTCTGGTGCTCAATAGAGCGGCATTTTAAAGGAAAAACACATTAACACTGAGTCAAATCCACTCTTTCATTCTGGAGTGCTCCACTCAGCACCCCCCCACATTCATTCACCAGACACATACATTACACAACTGACCCCCCCCCATCCCCCCTCCAAATACCTTCCCTTCACATAAGGCTGCTGCCCCTCCCCCCCCCCCCCCGGGTTTCCTGAGTCGGCCAAGACCTTTGAAGGGGGAACAGGAGAAGATTATGAAGAACTGTGGCTGTGTTTCAAATAACAAAGAGGAGAAGAGATAGAACAACAGTCAAAGGGACCTCTAGAACAAAGACAGAAACAGAGAACAGACCTCTCTGTGTGAGACACAAGTCAAGAGCAGGGCTACACACACAGGAATACAGAAATAACACACGCACACACACACACACACACACACGCACACAGAGAGAGGGAAAAACACTGAAGAAGAGATGAGCATTGGTCTGTTCCTCTCTCGTTCTCTCTCTCTCTCTCTTTTCGCTCTTTCCCGGCGGATCGTCTCCCAGAGCGCCTGTCTCCCAGGACAAGTTAATAAGACGGAGCGGTCCCCGAGGCTGCGGCTCGTGCCGTATTATCACTCTCCGGGCAGGCAGGAATACTGACACATCGGAAATAACCCCCAGCCTATTAATTACCCTCTCCCACTGCCCACTGCCTGCAAAAAAGCTACTCTGACAAATTACAAGACAGAAGGGCTTTCTCCCTCCCCATCACCAATTCCCCACCAGTCCTCCTCCATCTCCTGCAAAATTCTGCACCAATTACGCTCTCTCTTACTGGCTACCTCCACACACACACACACACACACACACACACACACACACACACACACACACGGACACACCAAACATACACAAACATGCACGCATGCTGACAGACATACACCCAAACACAAACATGCACACACACGGCTACAAACACACACACACACACACACATACACACACACACACACGCACACGCACACGCACACAGAGACAGACTTCACATGTTGAGGCGTGAAAGCATGGTCCCATGGGAAAACAG
>NC_044509.1:16673720-16678720 GCF_902362185.1 Chanos chanos
ACCATGCACGGGAAGTGCACTGATGCCTCCCGCCAATTAAAAACAACAACGTTTACTGAGAAAAAGCTCAACGTGGCTTAATGTTCCAAAACTGCGATGAACGATCACCACATTTCTCTCGGACATCTCGTCAGAAACGCCCCCTCCTTTCAAAAAATCCAAATCGAAATCCTAGGGGTACGGTCGTTATCTCACGGTAAGCCTTTTCCTCTCCACTGACGCCCATTAGAAGAAAACAGCTTAACGTGCTTAATGTCCCAAACAGCGATCCCTGATCACCACATTTGTCCGACATCTCACATGTCATAAGCATTATCTCCAATCAAAAAAGCAAAAGTGAAATTCAGTGAAAGGGGTGAGGTGCTGGGAATGATTATTTGCATACAGAGCGGGGAAGTGAGTTCCGATCTTAAGTGGTCACTCAAGACACAGATTCTAAAGCCAGGTGTAAACTTAGAACTGTCCACTAGGGATCAGATCACCAAAATTGGATCAGAGAAAGAATGTGAGAATGTGCTGCTTTGGACATACACAACACATGGATGTATGCAAACATACACATACACACACACGCACGCACGCACGCACGCGCACACGCACGCACGCACACGCACAAATACGCACGCACACACAAACCCATTCTCCTTCTGAGCCGTGTGTGTGTTGACAGTTTGTCCTTCATGGTTGCACAGGGAGGTGTGAGGAAATGCAAAGGACAGCTGTGACTAAACGCTGTTTTTAATGACCTGCTGCTTCAGCCCTGATGACAGATTAAGAGTGGAAAGGTCTGATTCTATGCGCTCTCTCTCTCTCTCTCTATCTCTTTACAATCTGTATCAACATGTCTGTCTGTCTCTCTCTCTCTCCATCTATCTCTTTACAATCTGTCTCAATATGTCTGTCTGTCTGTCTCTCTCTCTCTCTCTCCATCTATCTCTTTACAATCTGTTTCAATATGTCTGTCTGTCTGTCTGTCTCTCTCTCTATCTATCTCCTTACAATCTGTCTCAATATGTCTGTCTGTCTGTCTCTCTCTCTCTCTCTCCATCTATCTCTTTACACTCTGTCTCAATATGTCTGTCTGTCTGTCTCTCTCTCTCTCTCTATCTCTTTACACTCTGTCTCAATATGTCTGTCTGTCTGTCTCTCTCTCTCTCTCTCTTTACACTCTGTCTCAATATGTCTGTCTGTCTGTCTCTCTCCATCTATCTCTTTACAATCTGTCTCTATATGTCTGTCTCTCTGTCTCTCTCTCTCTTTCTCTATCTATCTATCTATCTATCTATCTATCTATCTATCTATCTATCTATCTATCTATCTCTTTATACTCTGTCTCACTCCGTCTCTCTCTCTCTCTCCATCCTGTATTTTCATATTGCAAAAACAAATCTTATAGCGTTAGCATCCGTAAACACAGAGCACACGTCTTGTTCAGGTTTTTATGGTGAGGAGAAGTTTCTGCGTCAGCCTGGCTTTACAGCTGTCGTTCTCCCGCTGCCGTCCGCCTGCGGCCACCCCTCTGTCAGAGCAGAATCAGAACCGTATCAGAGCAGAACAGTCCAGTCCAAAATGCAGCGCTGACACAAGCCCCAGCCACAGACACGGCGGGTCGGACAGACTCATCAACGCCCATGGAGCAGAGGACAGAATCTGACACAATTAGGCAGGATGGACACAGGAGAGCATGACCTGGGTGTGTGTTTTTCTCATGTCACTGTGTCAAACACACACACACACACACACACACCCTTCTCTCTCTCTCTCTCTCTCTCTCTCTCTCTGTCTCTCTCTCTCTCTCTCTCTCTCTCTGGGCTGCAGTGGTGATTAAGCGTGAGTGAAAACAGCGTTTTACTGTGGGGCGGGGGCTGAGGTCTCAGCTGGGGAGGGTCTCTGCATATGATTACTTCTTCCATTTAACTAATATTCACACCGATCAACCCCATCAGCTCCATCACCCCATCAGCTCCGTCAGGAAACATCACAAACACACACACAGTTACCACAACTTTGACATTCCTAACTCTGTTTTCCTTCTCAGAGAGAGGATCTCATTCCAGCTCAACCCTCGTAGAAAATGTTGGGCATGAGGGTCGTGTATGCGTGGGGAAAATGATCTTCGCTCTAACTCAGCGGGGCGTGGTGAAGCGCTCCGCACTCCCCCGTTACTGAAGGGCTGTTTCAGTCACTGGAGAAAGTTCCAGAAAGCTTCATGGTGACTGGTGACGAATCCCAGATACCTCTGAAAGTGCTGTGTGTGTCCTCTCAAAAGACTGTGTTAGTTCCTCTGGAACAGACAACGATTTCTGGGCTTTTGGCTATGACATAAAAAAAAAGTTCTGCCTTCTTCTTGTCCTAAATGGTGTATTATTGGCAAATCTATCAAAGTCTGTGAAAGAAGTCCAGGCGTCCTCCAACAGAGAGAAGAAAAAAAGTAAAAAAGAGGAAAATGCTTCGGGGTTTGTGGTATAATCCCTTCTTTACTGTGTTCAACACAAACAAGAGGTGGGAACAGACATGTCAGAACTGAAGATATGAAATGAGAATGAGAGAGAGAGTGTGTGTCTGTTTGTGTGTGTGAGTGTGTGTGTGTGTGTGTGTGAGAGAGAGAGAGAGAGTGTGTATGTGTGTGAGTGTGTGTGTGTGTGAGAGAGAGAGAGAGAGAGAGAGTGTGTGTCTGTTTGTGTGTGTGAGTGTGTGTGTGTGTGTGTGTGAGAGAGAGAGAGAGAGAGTGTGTATGTGTGTGAGTGTGTGTGTGAGTGTGTGTGTGTGTGAGAGAGAGAGAGAGAGAGAGAGAGAGGGACAGAGAAAGAGAGAGACAGAGACAGAGAGAGGGAGAGAGAGAGAGTGAGAGAGAGACAAAGAGAGAGAGAGAGAGAAAGAGAGACAAAGAGAGAGAGAGAGCGAGAGGACAGGATCTGTGCCCGGGCCCATGGGAGCTGCGTTTGATAAACAGTGTGTGCCCCCCAGCTGTAGTTAGACTGTTGTTTGAGAGGTTTTAGCAGAAGCGGTCGGGAGGGGGCTGCAGGAATGGGTTTTAATCGCCAGCAGTGGCGTTTCCCAGACTGTCTGTCGCTCGACTAGAGCCAAACACAGCAGAACTGCACCAGAGCAGGAGAAGACCGCACCAGAGCAGGAGAAGACTGCACCAGAGGAGGAGAAGACCGCACCAGAGCAGGAGAAGACTGCACCAGAGCAGGAGAAGACCGCACCAGAGGAGGAGAAGACCGCCGGAAAGAGCATCCTCTCCTCTCCGTTTCTGTTTTTTTGTCCTTCTCTCCCTCTCTTTCCAAGTCTCTAACTACTCCTCAGCACATACTCCATGCTCACCAAACACAGAACAGCACCCCCTAGAGGTGGGGAGGCCAGGGACATGTCTTAGAGAGCGGGAACAGTCAAGGACTTCAAGGTTTTTCTTGTCAACAGACAAAACAAGGGCGGATTACTCAAATCACTTTCTGATGCAAGCGTCAAGAAACATTTCAAGAGATAAGAAGAAACAAAACAACAAATAAATAATATCCTAAACAACATGACAGGTAAAACAAACAAATATAGTCAGCCAAACACAAACATGCGCACATATACATACACAAACGTAAACACACGCAGAGAGAGGGGGAGAGAGAGAGAGAGAGAGAGAGAGAGAGAGAGAGAGAGAGAACACAGCAGAACAAGCGTGTTCAGACACTGTAGGACGTCTGGGTGTGTTTGGGACGTGATGCAGTGAGACACTGGCTCCTGAGAGCAGGCTGGGAGCCCTCCTCCTCCATGGGCAAGCGTGTAGATTACAGACACACACACACACACACACACACACACACACACACACAATACAGCCTTCTGTTTGTCTTCCAGGAACAAACCCATTCCATACAGCCTCCAAATACACACACACACACACTTACACTTACACACACACACACACACACACACACACACACCCCTCTGCTGCAGCCAAGAATTCCTTGCTCTGCCCACACCCAACACCTGTGCTGAGTCTCTCTCTCTCTCTTTCTCCCTCTAACCATCTTTCTTTCATCTGTCCTTCTCTGTCTCTCTCTTTGTCCCTCTCGAACTGTCTGTCTCTCTCTCTCTTTCTCCCTCTAACCATCTTTCTTTCATCTGTCCTTCTCCGTCTCTCTCTTTGTCCCTCTCAAACTGTCTCTCTCTCTCTCTCTCTCCTGCTCCCAATTTCTCTGTCTGTGTCTTCTCTTTTGTTTCCCCCTGATACTTTCTCTCTCTCTCTCTTTTTCTCTTAAACAAATCATTATTCACCCGTCTCTCTCTCGCTCTCTCTCTCAAGTCTGTGAATTTAGTAAACCTTAAGTTACTTATACTTGCATCATTTCAGAAATCAGTGATTTTAACCTGTAATCAGGCGGCTCTGCGGACGCTTTGTCATCTGGAGGCAAATGAGTCCACGGGGCCCCTGCCCAGAGCCTGCACGTCATGACGTTTCACTGCGTTTCATCAGCCCCTTATGCTTTTTATTACACCAAATTAGACCAGAAAAGGCTTTCACGGACCCTGGCTCTGCGGAGCAGACAGCGCGAGCTTCATCACGCCCCGACGTCTTCCTCTCACAAGCCGAACGTGTCACCCAGAGCGAGCGCGGACGAGCGCTCTGACTAGCGCGCGTCGCTGCAGCAGACGCAGCCAGGAAAGGGTTAAACGACGGGTTCTTCTCTCTGTTTTTGTCTTTTACGTGTCTCATGGGAAACAACGGCTCTGTGTTAAATAAACTAAATGCTAAATGTGGACTTTGAAAATCGGCGATCAGAGCTCAAAGCTGATATGCATGACTAATGCAACCCCCCCCCCCCCCCCCCCCCCCCCCCCCCGACACCTTCTCCTTGGCGACAGCATGCGTGCTTGAGAGGAAAGTAAGGGCTTTGATTGCACATAATGTGTCAGTGCCAAGATAGAACGACTACCCCCCCCCCCCCCCCCCCCCACCACGCACACCCCCTCCAATAACAGCATGAAATATCAAACGTTAA
>NC_044509.1:16693720-16696220 GCF_902362185.1 Chanos chanos
CCTGTGAGGAAAGCCCCACGCTGGTTTGAGGAGCTGGTTAAGACAGAGGGATGTCAGAGCTGGTGACCTGTGAGGAAAGCCCCACGCTGGTTTGAGGAGCTGGTTAAGAAGGAGGGATGTCTGCAGGTAAGAGAGCTGAACGTTACTGGTTCTTCATAGGAGACAGTCCTCCCCACCCCCCACAGGATGGCCATGGTACGCCGTTCTCCTCAGTCATTTAAAGAACCTCACCTCCTCCACGGCTCGCCCACACCTCCTTACGTAGCCGGCGACAGCGAGGGATGAAAACGGAGTCTCTGTAAGAGCTCTCTGTCTCTCTGCGCCGCGGTTGGTGTTGGTCTGAGAGCGCCAGAATTAGCCCCGTGTCGGCCGCACGTTCCACAGCCGCCCAGTGACTCACCGCCCCACGCAACCGCCCGCTACGTCTGACCAAGACAAAACAACCTGGGTCAACCATGCCTAGGTCACACTCCATCAGCCCAGGTTACAACATACAAAATAAAACAACCTCTCAAATGCGACCAAATACGACCAGCACACGCCATCAGAAACCAGAACACAAACTCTCTGAAATTTAAAAAAAAAAAAAAAAGAACAAATAAACAGATGGTATCGAAGTGTCTTGGGTTTTTTTTGCTTTTTTTTTTTAACGTTGCAGCACTTGCACGAACTACTACACTGACGCAAAAAAAAAAAAAAATCAACACTCTAAAAACCCCTGTTCAGTGGGGTGAGTGTAATCTTGTGCTATAATCCCTGATCATCCACTTTGAGCTGCGTTTCTTATCTACTGTTGTTTTTGGCTGCCCGGTTCACCCGGCCGTCGGCCCCTCTGATTGGCCAGCTTGTTCTTTTATCTCATTTGCAATAAATCCCACTCTACTCGTTTTAATGGATTCTCTTTTCTGTCCTCTGTGGTCACTGCGTTGATTGATTTAAAGAACACTTTGCCCTTTTCTGACGAGGGAGGGGTGTGTGTGTGTGTGTGTGTGTGTGTGTGTGTGTGTGTGTGTGGTGTGTGTGTGCGTGTGGGGGGGTGGGGGGGGGGGGGGGTGTTACACTAGGGAACTCTGGCACTCTGGTTTGTTAAAAGATCAAACACACATCTGTTGCTGAGATTTACAGGATCTGGGCCCCAAACCTCAGAATTCCAATTAGCCCCAACTTCCTTTATGGCACCGCAGCAGAATCCATTAACACCACACACACACACACACACACACACACACACACACACACATGCATGCACACACATGTAGAAACGCACAGACATACACACGTACACATACACACGTACGCACACACATGCACGAACGCACACACACACTCCCACATCCACACACGCATACACACAGACACACACACAAACACATACACACATACACATGCACAAACACGCACACACACCCCCGCATCCACACACACACACACACTCCATCACAATACTGGAGAAAGATAAAGTTAAAAACAGGCGAGTGAGACAGAGAGCCTGGTGAGGGGAGAGGCTGCTGTGTTTAACTGGGCTCTGAATGAAGACAGATTGCCTTCATTCACACGGCTCGGCGTTCGGCCGCTGTTTGTGCCTCTGCTCCCTCTATAAAATGGGTCCATTTCCAGTTTAATTATGGACTGCAGCCATGGCCCAAGATTGCCGTAATCGCTACTCATTATTAACGCGCTTCAAAAGTTAGCGTGCAGGGAGGCGAGGAGGAGCATAGCTTAATAACAGATCTGACCTGGACAGAACAGGAGACGCCCGAGAGGAGCTGAAAGCCGGTATAATTTCGCTTAAACAGCTGCGGGTTTGGATTTTTGGTGGGGTTTTTTTTCCCGGTTCGAAGAATCCCGCGGAGAGATTTCTTTATTCCGAGGAGAAGACTTGCCGAAGGGCGACAAACCTGATTCACAGTAAGCTCAGCAGCAGACACTCACACACTCTTCATCAAAGTCTTCATCAGAGTCTTCATCAGAGTCTCTCCTCTCTACTTAACCCTCTATTTAACTGATTATGCAGGGAAAAAAAAATTATAAATAAATAAAAATGCAACTGTTTCTGTCCCAGCTGATGACCTTCAGGGTAGCACACACAAACACGGATACCAGTGAAACCAGTGAGTTCCTGCTGAGAAAAGTAAGGGATTGTGAGGAAATGTAATGTTTGGAGCTTCTGACCACCTGACAACCCTTTTTATTTTTCCCCAAACAGTTCTGAGGGGTTGATCTGGGACTCTACTCCCACAAATCTCTCTGCTCACACGCACACTGTTTCAACACAATCTGACTGTCTGCACGACACAGAATCCCGCTTCATCCTGTCTACACACTTTCTCCACCGTCTCCCAGCTCCACAGGCCGCCTGCACAGACAGTCAGCGGCTGCTCCTCAGGTGGAAGGAGAAAAGCAGCCGGCCTCCCGCCCATCTCGGCTCTCGGAGACGCAGACGGCGGAGAGTCGGCCGTGTCTGACAGACGGAGGCTATCGGCCGTCTCGTCTCGTCGCG
>NC_044509.1:16701220-16706220 GCF_902362185.1 Chanos chanos
ATGCTTTAATGCTGAAGGATTTTTAATGAATAAAAGCACAGTCTAGGCCATAGGATAAAAACACTGCTTCATTCAGATCTGATTTCATGTTTGTTACGTGTTTAAAAGCCCACAGACGGCGGATAAAAGAGACCAGATTAAAGATGCATTGAGGTTATAGCGCGTCAACCAGGTTAAAGAAATAGCATCGACATTAAGGTGCGTTTCCTCAGACCAAAGCAAGAGCATCGTTTCCGACCAACGATCTTCAACACCTCTCCATCGGCAATTTTTCTTTCTTGCCAAACGTGGAGAGAACCTCCCCCTCAACACCCCCACCCCCCCACCTCCATTCATTTTCAAAGCGATCGGCCTGTAAAGCAGTAGAGAGAGAGAGAGAGAGAGAGAGAGAGAGACAGAGAGAGAGAGACAAAGAGACAGAGAGAGATACAGAGAGAGAGAGACAGAGAGAGAGAGAGAGATACAGAGAGAGAGAGATAAAAAGAGAGAGACACAGAGAGAGAGAGAGAGATACAGAGAGAGAGAGACAAAGAGAGAGAGCCAGAGAGAGAGACAAAGAGAGAGAGACAAAGAGAGAGAGACAGAGAGAGAGAGAGAGAGAGAGAGACAGAGAGCCCGAGTGTTTACGTCTCCCTCACTTTCATTACGCTCCTCACACAGTCTCTCTCTCTTGCTCTCTTTTATTCAAAGCACCGCGGAAAAAATAGTGCTTTACACGTTGAGATGTTCCCTGTCAGACCCCGTCAGATCTGAAACTTTAATAAGGTGACACACCCCGAGAGAACCGACGAATCACAATCCAAAAGAGCAAAGAGTAAAAAAAAAAAAAAAAACAGCCAAAGTACCCGCAAGAGGTACCACGTTATGTCTTATTCTCAAACAAAAAAAGAATCCATGCCAGAAACACCCCTGTGTGCTTCAGAAAGTCAAAATGAAGAAAGATTTTTACTCATTTTACTCACGACTGCTGAGAAAACACTGAGGTCTGTACAACGGAAAACTGGACCTCAGCGCACGTCTACAACGTGTGTGTGTGTGTGTGTGTGTGTGTGTGTGTGTCTGTGTGTGTCTGTCTGTGTGCATGCGTGCGTGCGTGCGTGTCTGCGCGCGTGTGTGTGCCTGCCTGCGCCTGCATGTGTGTGCACAAAACCAGGCAGAGTCGTGCGACTGGTTATGGATTCTTTTTTTATTATTATTATTAATTACACCTCTTATTTCTTCTTTTTCTCACAAATAACGGCAAAATGATTGGGGACTAACATGCCATGGGAAAAGGTCAACAGAGAAGAAAAGTCATCGCTACTTTTCCTGAATCGGGACAGACAGAACACACAGAGAAAACGACAGTGGTGCACAGTCAATGCGCTAATCAGACAACTCATCAAAGCCATACGGAAAAATTAGCCAGCTAACTGTGTTAGCGACAAATCTCTGACACAGAATCAGAGTGTCTTATGAAAGTGCTGGGGCCAATGGTATAACACAAAAGAACACACATTCCTGGCTCAACATGTTCCCAAGTGAATGGCGTCTGAAAAAAATACAGACAATTATCAGGGCGCTCATCCACGTCCGAGAGGACCAAAACGGTTCTTCTCCACCAGCATCTATCTTAAGGGGAGTGTTTCAAGAAGACAGGCAACATGTCGCTTTCACATCAGTGTCTGTCTTGTTAGTGTGTGTGTGTGTGTGTGTCTGCGGTGTGTGTGTTGTGTGCGTGATGTGTGTGTGCGTGTTGTGTGCGTGATGTGTGGATGTGTGTGTGTGATGTGTCCCTGATGTGTGCGTGATGTGTGCGTGATGTGTGTGTGTGTGTGTGTGTGTGTGTGTGTGTGCGCGTGATGTGTGTATGTGTGTGTGTGTGTGTGGGGGGTGGGGGGGGGGTATCAGAGGATGAAGACGAGTGCTTTTTTACACGTTTATCTTGGTGTGTAAGAGTGCGCTCTGGGATCAGGACACGGTGCACGCCAGGGAAACAGAAAACTGACGAACCTGTTTTCCACACACTCAGCTTACCGTTTCACTCAAGTGCCAAACTACCGAGGCCGCGACCACAAAGGCAGCTGTAAATAAAAATAAAAAAAATACACTAAGCTAAAATAGAAGACCACTTAAGCAAGCAGGGAAGGGCATGCACTCAGAGCAGATTACAGGTCTTCAGGTGCCTGCATGGGGGGGGGGGGGGGGGGTGCGTGAGACAGGAGGTATAAATAAATAAATGACCGGTTGGCTATGAAGTGTGACCACAGTTGTCCCGGGAAAATAAGCCATGTGATTCCGATCGAAGAGCCTAATGGCTTTTATAGATCAGAGGCATGGATTTTCCCCCCTCCGTCTCTGTCCGTACCTGGGCTTAAGTTTAATTCAACTCAATTACAATCAACCTGCCAGCCCCACAGTTCACCCCCCCTCCCATCATTCACAGGTAGACTCCAGTCAGGGTCGCTGTACCAACGATGCCGGCAGAACCCCCCAACACACACACACACACACACACACCAAAATGGACAGCATTAACAATCCACTTCAGCTGAGTGGCCCTGTCAATACGCCCAGGGCTGTGTGTGTGTGTGTGTGTGTGTGTGGTTTCTCATTGATTGGTAAGGTTTCAAGGTGACATCCAAAAAAAGAAAAAGAAAAAAAGAAAGTTTCCTTTTCAGCAAGTTTAGGGAGTCCAGAATAATAAGTGAATTATCCCCGAGACCACACGGCTAAAGTCTCTTTAATATGACAGACGACCAATGAGGATTGGAAAAAAAAGAAATAAAATAAATAAACAAACCACAGGGTCTGAACGTATAAACAGTAAATAAAGCAACACAGCACGTGCAGCCTGATGACTCCCACACACACCATTCATAACACAGACATCCTGTTCTCATTCAGGCTCAGTCAGTCATGCTCATTCCCTGGACCACAGTCCAAAAAAAAAAAAAAACCCACTTTAAAAAGGGGGTGAATGTGAGAAAAGACGAGCGCGTCGCCGCTGTAGTCGACACAAGACCAAACCGCGGAGGAGTCAGGAGACAGCCGACCACAGCAACCGCCCGCCCGCAAACCACACCCCCCCCCCCCCCCCCCCCCCCCCCGCCCGCAAACCACACCCCCCGTCCACCCGCAAACCACAACCCCCCCCCCCCCCCCATACAACACCACAGTCCCACCGCCACAGAGTTACAGCAGCTCTCTGCTTTCCCTGGTGGGGGTCACGTGGGGATTGGGGGGGTTTCCAGGGCCCAGTAGCGAACCGATCAGCTGCTTCACTTCCAGTGTAACCCTTAAACTCACAGACACGACTGCTGTCTCTCTCTCTCTCTCTCTTCCTGCCTTCTCAGGAAGGACTGCAGTTTCTCTCTCTCTCTCTGTCTCTCTCTGTCTTTCTCTCTCTCTCTCTTTCTCTCTGGATTCTTAAGTCAGATCTCATCATTATGGTTGGTGTGTCCGCTGACTAACTGCATTCTTCAGGTTCTATTCAGACAGAAGTCAACCTTTAAACCAAGTTTTCTTAAGGAGTTTTACAGGTATAGAAAAGCTGCTGTTCTTCATGGCGACCCAGGAGAACCACAGGAGAGAGAGAAAAAAAAAATGAATGAGAGAGAGAGAGAGAGAGAGAGAGAGAGAGAGAGAGAGAGAGAGAGAGAGAAGAATTGGTGAGTCTAATATTGAAGCTAACAATCACTCTCACATTAGACGGCTTTTAATCAATCGCCTCCGCTCTCACAGCTCCGTGTCTGACTCACGACTGTGTGTGTGTGTGTGTGTGTGTGTGTGAGTGCAGGAGATTGAGTTTTAATGACATTTCCTCTCCCCTGAGAAAAGCGATTTTCTTTCCCATCATGCTGGTGAAGCACGCTCAATGCTTTTCATGAGCGGACCAATATCTCACTGCTCCAAATCCAGATTATACCAGTTATCGTCAACAAGACCGGCTACAGTAAACAAGCCGGCAACAACGATTCAGCATGAAATAACGCAAATCTCCTCAACAGAGCGACAAGCGGAATCCGGCGTGGAACACTGGGAATCTCCTACGAGGATGAGGAAGCTCGGCTTCCAGAAGAGGAGGCGGCAAAGGGCATAAGATACGTTACATTTGAATCCGGGAAACAGGAACCACTGAGCAGGCACGACCAGCTGTGATGTGAAGAGAACAGAGATAACATTTCTCTCTCTACGTCTGTCTTCTGCTCTAGAACATTCTATATGATAAAAGCCTGTGGACTTTTTTTCTTTCTTTCTTTCTTTTTTTTTTTTTTCTTTTGGTCGCCTGCTCGATGATTGCATGTTTCACAGATGTGTCAATGATCTGGAGTGAAAGACAGCGAGAGAGAATCTTTCATCTGCTTTTTCTTAAACCGAGCTCAAAGTCCACACATCAAAAACCAGACACATACACACACACGCAGACAGGCATGCAGGCATGCACGCATGCGCGCACACACACACACACACACACACAGACGCACGCACAGACGCACGCACAGACACACACACACAGAGACACACATCAATTTCTTTTTTGTAAGGGAGCAATAGGACATGACTGAGTGATATGCAGAAATCCTGTGTGTTCAAAGGTGGACTCTTAATCTCCATTACCACCTCGTATCTAAGCGTGCGTAACAACGGCCGGGCGAGGGGGGGGGGGCGTAATTGACACTCTCTCTCTAAGGTAAGAGCATTAAAGGTCTAAACACTGGGCTCCGGCGTTGTAGCCCGTTACCACGGCCACCTGCCCCTGCGCCAGCGTGGCGATTAGGCCTGTTAATAAGACCAACCATCAGAGAGATCTGTGTGTGTGTGTGTGTGTGTGTGTGTGAGTGTGTGTGTGTGTGTGTGTGTGCGCGTGTGTGAGAGAGAGAGAGAGAGTCTGTCTGTGTGTGAGTGTGTGTGAAAAAAAACAAAGAACTGCTTGACATACTGTTAAAAACATGTTAAATGTTAAACATGTTAAAGTGTAAACATAAAAGTTCACCAGGACAAATTCTGTGGGTTTTATC
>NC_044509.1:16713720-16718720 GCF_902362185.1 Chanos chanos
CACTCTCACATACACTCATACACACACACTCACATACACTCACACTCACACACACACACACACACACACACACACACACTCACATACACTCACATACACTCATACACACACACTCACATACACTAACCCACATAGACACAACTTAACTCACAATGCCCATGACACACACACTTGCAAATATGAAGAATACACATGTTGGGTGAGAAATGTAAAAAATCAACAGATTTCCTCTCTCTCTCTCACTCACACACACGCTGCAGTGGGGAGTAGGGTAGAGAGGCCGTATTTGACTGAATATTGCAGGGTGTGTGTGTGTGTGTGTGATTTCTTAGCCTGTGTAAAATGCAGTCAGTGGACAGAAGAGGCGTCTATAAAGTGCCCGTCATTTAACCATGCTCTAACTGAACACACACTGCATTAAGGAGGACTTTTACATTACGGGGACCAACAAACCCATTCAAAAGCCCCTTTAACGCCCAATCCCCAACTAACTTCATTATTCATTGTTCAGTGAATTTGAAAAGATCAGTAGAAATTTCAGCATCTGAATCATGGCATCATGTCCTGTCCATCCTGTCAGAAGAGCAGAGCACTGGAGCAATATCACCATGACCTTCACCAAAGCCCACCTGTGATTGGTCATAGCCCATCTGTGACTGGTCACATGCACGTCTGTGATTGGTCACAGCCCGTCTGTGATTGGTCACAGCACATCTATGACTAGTCACAGCCCATCTGTGATTGGTCAAAGCCAGTCTGTGATTGGTCACAGCTCATCTGTGATTGGTCACAGCCCATCTGTGACTGGTCACAGCACATCTGTGATTGGTCAAAGCCTGGCTGGGATAGGTCAAAGCCTGTTTTTGATTAATCAAAGTGTGTGACTGGTAAAAGCCTGTCTGTGATTGGTCAAAGCTCATTTGTGAGTTTGTTTAGTCTAAGAGACATATGTAGCAACATAATAAAGTGCTGGTTTGTAGTGTCTTTGTTACTGTGGCAATGCAAAACACACAAGACTGCAAATCCTGCTCAATTTGGCAAGAGAGACATGTTTATTTCCATGAAAACACACACACACACACACACACACACGGTGTTGTGTTGTTTTGCTGTGTGTGGTCTGGTCCTCGGGTAGTCTAATTATGGTATGATTAGCATGCTCTGTTTCTGCATTATTTATTTATTTATTTTAATACACACAGCAGTGCACCTAATCATTCTGTAGCACCACATTACCAACCGTAATTTAAACTGTAATTTATTAGTATCAATGATATAAATGTCACACTCACTGAATTCACAGCCAAGCTCAAACTTCTGTAACGCCACACAAAACTCGAGAAGTGACAGGCAAACCCGCACAATCACACCAACACTGCTACAGGTTACATGACACTTATGAAAACATTAACATTCATAATAATTAATACCATGTGTTTCTATTTCTGGGAATTAAATATGACTTAAAAATATCTGCTCTGCGTTTTTTTTTTAACTTCTGTAGAATCCACATGTTCACATTTTCGTGAATGTTCTTTACAGTGTGCTATTTTTCTTTCTCTTATTAAACCTCCCATATTTGCAATAAGACACCTATTTTTTCTGTAAAATCCTTGATTATTCAAATATTTGACTCCAGTGTCATCACTCATGAAACTGAACTGGGGCTCGTGTGAACTGCCTGGTACAAACGCCATCCCACTCTGCTCTGTCCTTTACTGGTTGAAGTGTTAGGGAAGTCTCTCTCTCTCTCTCTCTCATCTGTATCTGTCCTTAAGAGAGAAGCTCTTAGACTACTCATCCATGCTTAGGTGAGACTCCATGGAGTTCAGTCTCGTCTCCTCTCTCCCTCTCTCTCCCTCTTTCCCTCTCTCTCTCTCGCTCTCTCTCTCTCTCGTCTCAGTCTCAGTTCGGGGGGGTGGGGGGGGACACATATGAATATATGAATACCTGAGGAACAGCGGGGGTGATTGTAATTCACTTGGGCTTGCCGGTCCGTCTCCGCGGATACCGCCTGTCGTTCTGCTGAGTGCGGCTGTTCTGACAGGAGGAGTAGTCTGACCTCTCAACACACGCCGCTACGGAACCAGGGCCCCGTGCTGATCCGACGCGTGACCCGCATCAGCAAAACCAGGAATAAATAAAAAAAATAAACAAATAAATAAATAAAATGGCCACCGCTCTGTTGATCCTTTCTCTCTCTCGCTCTCTCTCTCTCTTTGTGTCTCTCTCTCTCTCTCGGCGGGCACCGATGGTGGCAGTGGTAACAGGAGAAGCCCTGACACATACCCAGATGGTGGGTAGTGGGGGTGTCCTTCAATGCCCCCAGGGTCACCAGAGCACTGCCGTTAGCGGTTACTGTTAGCAACCATCCTTGGCCTACCTCAGAGACGGCTCTTGTGCGAGAGAGAGAGAGAGAGAGAGAGAGAGAGAACGTGACATCATCTCTCGGCAGTGCAGTGTACACCGTCCGTCTCTGAGCAGATGGCTTCGCAGTGGTGCCGGTGCCCTTTCACCTTGGGGACAGTCAGAGAGGCCCCCCCACCCCCACCCAGAGAAGAGTCTCACTGCAGGAACAGAGAGCTGCACACTACGGCATGACGCAAACCAGGCCATTTAATCCAGTTTCAGGCACCCACTGGGTGACCAGTGTCAAGTCCTGGGCTGTGATGGAAAACTCGAATCACCATCATACACACGGTGTTCTCAACAAACCATCATACACACAGTGTTCTCAACAAACCATCATACACACGGTGTTCTCAACAAACCATCATGCACACAGTGTTCTCAACAAACCATCATACACACGGTGTTCTCAACAAACCATCATACACACAGTGTTCTCAACAAACCATCATACACACAGTGTTCTCAACAAACCATCATACACACGGTGTTCTCAACAAACCATCATACACACGGTGTTCTCAACAAACCATCATACACACGGTGTTCTCAACAAACCATCATACACACGGTGTTCTCAACAAACCATCATACACACGGTGTTCTCAACAAACCATCATACACACGGTGTTCTCAACAAACCATCATACACACGGTGTTCTCAACAAACCATCATACACACACTGTTCTCTACAAACCATCATACACACACTGTTCTCTACAAACCATCATACACACAGTGTTCTCAACAAACCATCATACACACACTGTTCTCTACAGACCATCATACACACAGTGTTCTCAACAAACCATCATACACACGGTGTTCTTTACAAACCATCATACACACGGTGTTCTCAACAAACCATCATACACACAGTGTTCTTTACAAACCATCATACACACACTGTTCTCTACAAACCATCATACACACGGTGTTCTCTACAAACCATCATACACACACTGTTCTCTACAGACCATCATACACACGGTGTTCTCAACAAACCATCATACACACAGTGTTCTCTACAGACCATCATACACACAGTGTTCTCTACAAACCATCATACACACACTGTTCTCTACAAACCATCATACACACACTGTTCTCTACAGACCATCATACACACGGTGTTCTCTACAAACCATCATACACACGGTGTTCTCAACAAACCATCATACACACAGTGTTCTCAACAAACCATCATACACACGGTGTTCTCAACAAACCATCATACACACGGTGTTCTCAACAAACCATCATACACACGGTGTTCTCAACAAACCATCATACACACGGTGTTCTCAACAAACCATCATACACACACTGTTCTCTACAAACCATCATACACACACTGTTCTCTACAAACCATCATACACACAGTGTTCTCAACAAACCATCATACACACACTGTTCTCTACAGACCATCATACACACAGTGTTCTCAACAAACCATCATACACACGGTGTTCTTTACAAACCATCATACACACGGTGTTCTCAACAAACCATCATACACACAGTGTTCTTTACAAACCATCATACACACACTGTTCTCTACAAACCATCATACACACGGTGTTCTCTACAAACCATCATACACACAGTGTTCTCTACAGACCATCATACACACAGTGTTCTCTACAAACCATCATACACACACTGTTCTCTACAAACCATCATACACACACTGTTCTCTACAGACCATCATACACACAGTGTTCTCTACAAACCATCATACACACACTATTCTCTACAGACCATCATACACACAGTGTTCTCTACAGACCATCATACACACACTGTTCTCTACAGACCATCATACACACAGTGTTCTCTAGAAACTCACACTGACAGCTGACGTCAGGGCTCTGTGTAGACCTCCCTCTCTCTCTCTTTCTGTCTGCTTGCCTGTCTATCCATCTGTCTGTCTCTCTCTCTCTGTCTCAGTGTGAATCCATGCTCTCTCATCGTTTAAGGTATCAGGAGCACATCAGCGCTAATATTAAGAAAAAGTGATTGTTTTGTGAGGGTATGTGACAGAGAGATGACTTTTATCATGACAGCATATAAAAGACCATTAAAGATGCACCCCCCTTCCCAGGTTAAACACAACAACCTCAAGGACACAACTATGCTTGAATGCTGGGAGAGAGAGAGAGACAGAGAGAGAAAGAGAAAGAGAGAGAGAGAAAGAATGAACGGATGAGGGTTAGCTCCAGGTGAGGTAAGCATCTCAAACGAAAGAGTGGATGAAGGAATGAGCGTTACATCCAAACAAGGTGAGGGAGAAAAGTGCTTGCTGTCTTTTATTGACTCGTAGAGGAAAGCACTTGATTCTGTTTGAGGACGGCGGCAGACGAGAGTGTGACACAGAGTCATCCACTTTAATTAAACTCATGCACACGCTCTGACATGAGGGACTGTGGTGACAGTCAGAGAGATTCCAATCAATCACTATTTCTCAGATAGACTCTCCTTTAGACAGGACCACGACACCAGAGAGCACAGCCACACATAAAACACAGGACCAGCTCCAGATTTAAGGATGACAGAGAGAGAGGGGGAGAGAGGGAGAGAGAGAGTGCAT
>NC_044509.1:16723720-16728720 GCF_902362185.1 Chanos chanos
ACTGTGATTTGTAAGCCTTGTAAAGACAACATTTGTACATCTGCTGGCAACACAACCAATCTTTTTAGCTTCCTTAAACGAAAGCACTTAAAAACAACATATGCGGAGGGTCTAACGGTGAGTGTATCATCCTCAGTCAAAATTTCACGCACAGAGGTAAAGGCGACAGCAAGAGCTACACGAACGCTTCTCGCGGAAGCCACGAGAGAATCACTCCACATGATCACTCAAGCGAACGCTGGAATGAGGTGACAGACAAGGTAAAGTCTTTTCTAACTGAAGACACTGGCTGTGTCCGAAATGACATACTACATACTACTCGCATAATAATTAGGACGTAAAAGTAGTAAGTAGTATGCAGTACGTGAAAAATAAAAATTTTGCAGTACACGACAGTTACACGGATGATGTACTACTCTGGCGAAAATTTCTAGTATACATCCAGAGCTCACTTCGCCCATGAAGCAACGCGGTGATTTCCAACTGTCAAAAAATTTTAAAAACATGGCGGACAGCGACAGAACCAGCTTCAACTTCAACTGCAGTTCCGAATATAACTGTATCAGTCGCATATTTTGGTGTAATAACTCTTCATACGCTTTCTTATAGAGCTACTTTTGATACATATTTGTGGTTGTCGTGTGGTGTTCGATTTTAACAGAACAGATAGCCCAACCGATAGCAAACGTGTAGTACACTACATGAAAGTTCTCATACTTGCGTACCATACTGTATACTAGTGTGTGGAGTAGTGCGCAGTATGCAGTGTATACCAGGCTAGTATGCAGTACGCTAGTATGCCATTTCGGACACAGCTACTGTCCCGGGTAAAACGGTGGAAAACAAGCGCTTTACAAGACTAACACCAACTCCTTGTCTACGTTACGACGTAACTGGCCGCAAATATTGTTCAAACGCTGCCATTCTGCGTCTGCAGGCCGAATGCCGGGAAAACATTATGGGATAAAATTCAATACGTTAACATTTTTGCTATGACGGGCGATTTCTGGTCAAGTCGTGCATCTAATCACAACTTTAGTTTCACAATCCATTTCATGTACAACCAGAGACTGTGCAGTGCCCATCTACGAAGAGGCAGAGATTCAGTTATTCTCCTAAACTGGTATTTTAATTATGCCAGTGTTACACGCTGTCTTTTCTTACGGGGGTAGATTTTCTAAACGGGTGCAAACCGAGTGCTGGGCTTGGCTGTGCGGCACAGCAAATAAACACGACAACAAAAACAACAATAATAATAATAATAATATCATGATAAATATTGAGGATAATGACAGTGAAAAAAAAAGACAGTGACTTAATACTTGGCGGTACTGCCCACCCCTAATTACACATACACACACACACACACACATATATATATATATATATATACACGCACACATACATAATTACACACACACACGCACACACACCCAGGCAGAACAAACAGTTAGTGAGTTAATCTGTCTCAGAGGAGGCTGGTTATGCAGGAGCGGAGGGTGTGTGGCTGGTAGATTGATTCTGACTTATTAGTTCTCAGCAAATGAAACACAGAGGTATTAATACAAAGGGAAATTTGATATCCAGGGCCATCAAGACCTCGTTAACGTTTTAATCAAAGCCGCACCGAACGTGCGTGCGAGCCAACGCGCCAGCCGCGGAATGCATAAGACCCTGGTTTTTAATCTGAAAGCGTTTCTTTCTTTCTTTAGAGAAGAGAAGACAGACTGCTGTGCTTCCAGGGAAGGGGGTGACAGAGAGGGAACTCTTCACACAGGAATTCAGAGCACTCTTAAAATGCCGTCCATGTAAACGCCAATGGCCCTCTCTCTGTCTCACAAGTGTGTGAAATCTCACGTCGCATTCACACTACACTGTCAGCGGCGTTTAACTGCCTTCAACTGGCCCATGGTGTCATATCGTCCAAGTCTCACACACACACACATCGACACACAGAGATACGCATAGTATGCACATCTCCCTATTGTGACTGACAGACAGAGAGAGAGAGAGAGAAGGGGGGGGGACGAGAGAAAGGAAGAGAGAGAGGAGAGGAGGTAAAGAAGGTTATCTGTGAGTGAACAAACAAAAGACAGCTTCAATTTGTGTTGGGTGGGGTGGGGGGGCTCAGATGATTTGTTTTGCTGCCAAGAATGAAATAAGATTGTGAATAATTGGTAAAGCAAAGCGAGGGGGGATAGAGAGAAAAACAAACCAAACTATCTGATGGTGAATAAGGCCGTTAATCAGGTCTCTCTGACAGCACCCCCGCTCTGATTGAATTAAGCCAATCAGAGGAGGAGAATGCCTCGCTCTGTTTGTCTACCACAGGCCACAACTACTGTCCCGACAGGACCACACACACACACACACACACACACATCCAGAGCGGAGGTTTCCCATCAAAAACAAACAAACCAACTTTTACAGCAATACAAGCACTTAAGTATGTGTGTGTGTGTGTGTGTGTGTGTGTGTGCACGCGTGTACATGGTCACAGAGCTTGCTCCATCTCTGACCTCAAGGATTCCTGCACTTCTGAAGTTGCCACGGCAACGTTCCAGCCACGGGGGCCTGATGTCTCTCCTACAGCTGTGTGTCAAGCGTAAGGGACGGCTGTTTAAAACTGGGACCTCGCTCCCCACGGCACGACACAGCATGCCACGGACCCCCGGGCAGCCCCCATCACCAGGGCAACCACACTTCCATAGCCACGTCTGATAACACACGCTCCGTTTCTGCCTTTAAACACTGACACACAAACATCTTTTCTCTCCCGAAACACACACAAACATCTTTTCCCTCACAAAACACACACAAACATCTTTTCCCTCACAAAACACACACAAACATCTTTTCTCTCACAAAACACACACAAACATCTTTTCCCTCACAAAACACACACAAACATCTTTTCCCTCACAAAACACACACAAACATCTTTTCCCTCACAAAACACACACAAACATCTTTTCCCTTACAAAACACACACAAACATCTTTTCCCTTACAAAACACACCCAGTGGACAACCCTAACGGCACAGTACAGGACAAACACATGTCCCCCAGTACAGGACAAACACATGTCCCCCAGTACAGGACAAACACATGTCCCATTACCATTAGTGTGTGTGTGCGTGCGTGCGTGCGTGTGCGTGTGTGCGTGTGTGTGCAAGTGCGCGTGTGTGTGAGTGTGAGTGTGCGAGTGTGAGTGTATGCGTGCGCGTGTGTGAGTGTGTGTGTGTGCGCGTGTGTGAGTGTGTGTGTGTGTAACGGTGTTTAGTACCAGACACTCTCTTCCTTCCTCTCGGTCAGAGAGGGTACCAATTAGTGAGTGAGGACACACAGCTGGGGGCCAGACCACAACCCAGTACTGCAGCTACAATCAAGAGCCTCCTTCAATTATCCCAGCCAACACTGACACACACACACACACACACACACACATTCTACTCACACACACATTCTACTCACACACACACACATTCTACTCACACACACACACACACACATTCTACTCACATGCACACATACCCACAACACATATATACACACAAGCTCCGCCCCCCACCATCACTGCGCAGTGAGAAAGTTCAGACTCTAGGTGGTCTGTCAGCGGGCATGTGCTTAATGACAGTAGCCCTTGTCTCCCACTTAGCCATTTCAAATCAGTATGACAGTGCGTGCGTGCGTGCGTGTGTGCGTGTGTGTGTGCGTGTGTGTGTGTGTGTGTGTTTGACCGCCCGGATGATGCTTTGAGGTCAACCAGGGCTAATTGTGCAGCCTGTTGGCGTTTATGTTAACTGTCTCTTCATTACGCCCGTGGATAAAACAATGCCTTCGTCAGTGGGCGAGCACCGTCAGTATCCTATCCACCAGGCCCATGACTGAGCGTCATATCACTGTCAGGTTTACAGGCCAGGTACAGGTGAGTCAAACCATCCTCAACAACAGGCATGAAGGGCAAACACCTGAACGAGAGATCTGTATGTCTCTCTCTGGAGCCCTCGCAAGCCCTGGGCATCCACATCTTCTAGGAAGAGTTTCATATGTGTGTGTGTGTGTGTCTGTGTGTAGTTTGTGTGTATGCGTGCATGTGCAAGGCTGTCTGTCCGTGTGTCTGTGTGTGTGTGTGTGTGTGTGTGTGTGTCACATACACTAACTCCAGTGAATCACTCAGTAAAGGTTAGTGGTACGGCCCCCTCCCCAGGCTGTTCCATTAGAGACTGTCCATGATTGGTTATGGAACTGTTTCCACTGAGTGGGGATTACAGCACTTCAGAGCACCATCCTCACAAAGGAGACAGACCGGAGGGGGAGGGAAGTTGGGGGGTGGGGGGGCAGACACACGACAACAGATGTGGCAGATGGGTCGTAGAAATATAGTCTTCAGTTTTCCTTCCACGGATACGAAAATATTAAAGCCGAGAGGGGCTTTTGTCAAATGGAATCAGGTGTGATGGAGGGAACTCTGTGTGCGTGTGTGTGTGTGAGAGAGGGAGAGAGAGAGAGAAGCACTGCCAAAGTCCCCTCTCAGGAGCAGCTGTGAGAGACGACATAACCGTAACACAGACTCTGGCAGAGAGAGAGAGAGAGAGACAGGGTGTGAGAGAGTGAGAGAGAGAGAGACAGGGTGTGAGAGAGAGAGAGACAGAGTGTGAGAGAGAGAGAGAGAGAGAGAGAGAGACAGGGTGTGAGAGAGAGAGAGACAGAGACAGTGTGAGAGAGAGAGACTCTCTGTGGAGAGAGAGAGAGACTCTCTGTGGAGAGAGAGAGAGAGAGAGAGACAGGGTGAGAGAGAGAGACAGGGTGTGAGAGAGAGAGACAGGGTGAGAGAGAGAGAGACAGGGTGAGAGAGAGAGAGACTCTCTGTGGAGAGAGAGAGACAGGGTGAGAGAGAGAGACTCTCTGTGGAGAGGGAGAGAGAGAGAGAGAGAGAGAGAGACTCTCTGTGGAGAGAGAGAGAGAGAGAGAGCGAGAGAGACAGGGTGAGAGAGAGA
>NC_044509.1:16743720-16746220 GCF_902362185.1 Chanos chanos
TACACAGTGTACATTGCAAAAACACGACAATAAAACAAACAATTTTTAAAAATCATATGTTTTGACTGGAAACAGATCCACTAATTTCCTCTGCCGTAAACTTCCCTGATCAGTGCTACCGGTATACGCCTATTGCCACGGCAACAATTACAACCCCAGTGTGTATGAGGACGGACGTGTTTTGGCCAGTCGCCCTCTCCTTGACACACACACACACACACAGGGTGCCAACCCTCCCTGTCTTTTGCATTAGAGGTCACGGCGTTTGTATGCAGTGCAGTCGGGATGCAAATGTCGCTGGCACGTTTGGCAGGGCAGAGTCCCGGGCGGGCAGATGGCCGTGCCATACCCCCGCCCCCCCACCCCCTCGTCCCCGCCCAAGCCCCCGCCTTCACAAGACGACCAGGCCTCCAAGGTTATCTGGGCTGTGGAAAAAAGCCCACTCACCTTTGGCGCGATAAAGAGACGTGTGACTGTGTACCTACATCACTCAGGATTATCACGGCTGATCTGGGGAAAAGAGACAGGACGCACCGCTCATATCTCTCACGTCACCCCCCCCACCCCCGGTTCTTCTCGCCGCCATTGTAAGTCATTTCCCGCCAAACGACACTAGGCGTTGTCTGTCTGTAGCCGCTTCAGATTTTCACACAGTCTTTACGCTTTGTGACAGGGCCACCCCAAAGGCTGATGGGATTTCTCCAGGCTGGAGAACAACGCAATTACTTTCCCTATTTCTCTCCTTCTCTTTCTCTCTCTCTCTGTCTCTCCCTCTCTCTCTCTCGCTCGTCTCACCTTCTCAAGGGATATGGCTCAAGCGCCTTCTATGAGCAAATGAGTGTGTGTGTGTGTGTGTGTGTGTGTATGTTTCTGCCTCAGACAGAAGGTTAAAGCTTTCATAAAAACCTGACAAATTCAAATCCACACAAACAAAAAAAAATCCTTTTTTTTTCCTTTTAAACGCTAACACTGAGAAATGCCCTTGTGTTTATGTGCCAGGTGAAGTTCAGAGTCATCTATATTAATCATTCTGGGTTGAAGAAAAAGCAAAGGCGGCGACAGACGGGCGGACACACCTGAGGGCGTGGTTCTGTCCTGTCTGTGCCAGGAGAATGCACTTCTCTCGCCAGCATTCTGGGCGTGGTTATTCACCGGCCCGCGGTTCTGGGCACGGTCATTCAAAGGCCCGCGGTTCTGGGCATGGTCATTCTCCGGCCCGAGGTTCTGGGCATGGTCAATCACCGGCCCGCGGTTCTGGGCACGGTCATTCAAAGGCCCGAGGTTCTGGGCATGGTCATTCTCCGGCCCGCGGTTCCGGGCATGGTCAATCACCGGCCCGAGGTTCTGGGCATGGTCAATCACCGGCCCAAGGCTCTGGGCATGATCATTCACAGGCTCAAGGTTCTGGGCATGGTCAATCACAGGCCCGCGGTTCTGGGCATGGTCAATCACCGGCCCGCGGTTCTGGGCATGGTCAATCACAGGCCCGCGGGTTGACGCTGCCTTGTCTCCTTATTCATGTAAATTTTGAGTGGCGTGCGACAGCAGGCGAGGAGAGAGAGAGAGAGAGAGAGAGAGAGAGAGAGAGGGAGGTTTGTAGGTAGCTCGGCCACCACAAGATGGCCACGTTATGAGAACATGTTAGGAAAATGCAGCCACGGGAAGGCGGAGGAGACTAATTAATAAATCTGGCCTTACTGCGGAGAAGGAGTGAGGGGGGGGGGATGTGTACGTTACTAAGAGGACAGCAACGGGTTTGATCTTGACAGAAAGAATCCCTGCAAAACACGCACATGGACCTGGCATCCACTGAGGCAGGGACACACACACACACACATACACACAAACATAGTTTTATTTTTTCTCCATGTCAAGCCAGCAACAAGCTGAGAAGAGATGACTGCAAACCAGTGATAAAACTTCTGGCATTAGGCACAGCTGAAGACAAAATGACCTCTCTCTCTCTCTCTCTCTCTCTCTCTCCCTCCATCTCTCTCTCCCTCTCTCTCTGTTCGGTCCCTCTCTCCTAGAAGGGGAGTGTCTCCTCGGTGGTGTCCAGGGCTCCTCGCATTTCTGTCCTGTGGCACACACACACACACATACAGACACACATACATGCGCGCACACACACGGGGTGGAGACTGTGAGCATGTGTATTGATCTGTGGCAGGCCAGAGCATAGACGAGTCATGCAGAGTCACTGCCACCTTCACAAGGACAGAGTTTAACTCCTCACTGCCTCCGCTCCACAACACTGCCTCCGCTCCACAACACTGCCTCCACTTCCACAACACTGCCTCCACTCCACAACACTGCTTCCACTCCTCAACACTGCCTCCACTCCACAACACTGCCTCCGCTCCACAACACTGCCTCCACTTCCACAACACTGCCTCCACTCCACAACACTGCCTCCACTCCACAACACTGCCTCCACTCCACAACACTGCCTCCACTCCACAACACTGCATCTACTCCACAACACTGCATCTACTCCACA
>NC_044509.1:16751220-16753720 GCF_902362185.1 Chanos chanos
CCTGAACAGGTTTCTGTGATCAAAAGCCACTGCCCTGGGCCATGAACACCCAACTCAATCACAGCCACGTGGGAACAGGTAAACAGAGCCGGTGTTTATTAATGATGATTATCATACGTCAAATTCAGGTCTACAGGGGGGGAAAAAACAGCATCACGTTTAGGAAGAGCAGCAGTTAAAGGGCTACTAATTAGGTTAAAGTCTTAATAAATATGTCAGATTTAGCCTAAGTCCCATAGTGTTACAGACGACGCATATCAACACCAGAATGACTCAGTGAGAGAGAGAGAGAGAGAGAGAGAGAGAGAGAGAGGGGAGGGGGGGGGGGGGAGAGAGAGGGAGGGGGGGGGGGGGGGAGAGGGAGAGAGGGGGAGAGAGAGAGAGAGAGGAGAGAGAGAGAGAGAGAGAGAGAGAGGGAAAGAGAGAGAGAGAGGAAGGGAGAGAGAGAGAGAGAGAGAGAGAGAGAGGGGTGGGGGGGAGAGAGAGAGGGAGAGAGAGAGGGAAAGAGAGAGAGAGAGGCAGGGAGAGGGGGGGGGGGAGGGAGAGAGGGGGAGAGAGAGAGAGAGAGAGAGAGAGAGAGAGAGAGGGAAAGAGAGAGAGAGAGGGGGAGAGAGAGAGAGAGAGAGAGAGAGGGGTGGGGGGGGAGAGAGAGAGAGGGAGAGAGAGGGGTGGGGGGGAGAGAGAGAGAGAGAGAGAGGAAGGGAGAGAGAGAGAGAGAGAGAGAGAGAGGTGGGGGGGAGAGAGAGAGGGAGAGAGGGGGAAAAAAAGAGAGAGGGGCGATGAATGTGTACACTGCACTGCCATACTTTGCTGACATTCTGGAGGTGTATCCGGCATTCACAGTTCGGTTTGTACGGTGCGTATGTCTTCTCGCAGCGAGACAAGAAAGAGACAAGACAAGACATGCTGGCTTTCAGTTATAATAGACGCTATTCTTAATAATCAAAAACACAAACAATGTGTACTGCTCTCCTACACCAGGAATATGTAAACTGACACCACAATAAAGGAAAAAAAAACAAACCCTCACAGGTTTTACAATTCTACAGTTCACTACTCGCTTACCAAACCAAACTCAGGACTACACAAGTGTATACCCCCCCCCCCCCCCCCCAAACTACATTCATATCTTATATGATTCAACACCAGGGTTGGCCAAGGTCAGTGAAGGTCATTTAACAGAAAGTTCAGTAAACAGCATGAGAGGCTGACATCTGAGACACATCTGCAAGGTGAAGACAATGGAGATGAGAGAGAGAGAAAGAGAAAGAGAGAAAGAGTGAGAGAGAGAGAAAGATGATGTAAAGGAAGTGTCCATCCGTGTAAGAGTTCCCAGGGGCTTGTCCTGAGATGTGGGACACTGGCCTGTCCACACAATGTCCACGCCCAGTACAGAACGGGGCTCTGGTGTGCATGAATAGAGTCCTAATTGCTAATTACAATGCAATTAGAGCTGAGGAGATGAGAGAGGGAAAGACGCTTAGTGCAAATCTGGAGTGACAGGTTGAAGTACGCGGACATAGGATTACAGCCACCATTCGCACAGGGACAGCAAACACGGCCTACCGCGGGGTGGGGGGGGTGGGAGGGGGCTGGGGGAAGGCTGACAGGCAGAAGGGTACAAGCTAATGATGATCCAGGGCTCCCTGACAACAGATCTGTTTCAGCCACAATCAACTGCTCTCAGCCTTAGGGATCAGTCTGGATCCATGAAACAAGGCCTCCGCTCCCCACTATTAGTGTTACTGCCCTAAGTAATCCAGGGACAGACAGAGGTGAATGACGCTGGCAAACAGATCCAGAGACCCAGATGTGGGTCAAACAGGTATTCTGAGGTTTCTAAAGGACTGGGGCGCGTTCCAACACTCTTACATGTCTCCTTTACTTTGTGTCCTTCCCTAATCAAGTTACTAAAATTCAAACAGGACTAACACCAAATCACTCATCACATGAATGTCTTACAGAGTCTTCATCAAAACTGCCATTTAATCCATCCTGTTAATAAAGAGAACAAGGACAGAGGGTAAGGGAGTAAAGGGGCCATGTGAGAGGATTGGTCCAGGCCCCTGTCAATCAAACAATTCACATTCTCATTCAGGCCTGGTCTGCTGATTATTTGGGCTCAGAGTGACCCTGTCCGCATGCGTGCAGTGGCCCCGCCCACTGCTCCGCTGTTATCTGACAGATCAGATGCGTCGTCACGCAGGCTGGTTATGACTGACAGCAGAGGCTTATGGACCGTAATGAGACTCCAGAGACGCCCATACGCAAACTCTACCTAAACGCTTACGTCACAGGACAGTGAACGCCACCGCTCCAATTACAAAACATCCTCGCCAAAAAACAGAGGGGGGGAAAAGGGGGGGGGGGGGGGGAGAAGAAATTGTTTTTGCAAGAGGCCAGAGAGAAGGGAAAGACAGTAAAATTGCTCTTCAGTGTGATTATGAAAAATGAATATTAGAGTAATTAAGTGCCTGCCTCGGGCCAGGTCATGCATTAC
>NC_044509.1:16758720-16768720 GCF_902362185.1 Chanos chanos
ACACACTTTATCTACACACATCCCTACAGTACAGACACACTTTATCCACACACATCCCTACAGTACAGACACACTTTATCTACACACATCCCTACAGTACAGACACACTTTATCTACACACACCCCTACAGTACAGACACACTTTATCCACACACATCTTTACAGTACAGACACACTTTATCTACACACATCCCTACAGTACAGACACACTTTATCTCCACACATCCCTACAGTACAGACACACTTTATCCACACACACCCCTACAGTACAGACACACTTTATCCACACACATCCCTACAGTACAGACACACTTTATCTACACACATCCCTACAGTACAGACACACTTTATCTACACACACCCCTACAGTACAGACACACTTTATCCACACACATCCCTACAGTACAGACACACTTTATCTACACACACCCCTACAGTACAGACACACTTTATCTACACACATCCCTACAGTACAGACACACTTTATCTACACACATCCCTACAGTACAGACACACTTTATCCACACACATCCCTACAGTACAGACACACTTTATCCACACACACCCCTACAGTACAGACACACTTTATCCACACACATCCCTACAGTACAGACACACTTTATCTACACACATCCCTACAGTACAGACACACTTTATCTACACACACCCCTACAGTACAGACACACTTTATCTACACACACCCCTACAGTACAGACACACTTTATCCACACACATCCCTACAGTACAGACACACTTTATCTACACACATCCCTACAGTACTGACACACTTTATCTACACACATCCCTACAGTACAGACACACTTTATCTACACACACCCCTACAGTACAGACACACTTTATCCACACACATCCCTACAGTACAGACACACTTTATCCACACACATCCCTACAGTACAGACACACTTTATCTACACACATCCCTACAGTACAGACACACTTTATCTACACACATCCCTACAGTACAGACACACTTTATCCACACACATCCCTACAGTACAGACACACTTTATCCACACACATCCCTACAGTACAGACACACTTTATCCACACACATCCCTACAGTACAGACACACTTTATCTACACACATCCCTACAGTACAGACACACTTTATCCACACACATCCCTACAGTACAGAGACACTTTATCTACACACACCCCTACAGTACAGACACACTTTATCCACACACATCCCTACAGTACAGACACACTTTATCCACACACACCCCTACAGTACAGACACACTTTATCTACACACATCCCTACAGTACAGACACACTTTATCCACACACATCCCTACAGTACAGACACACTTTATCCACACACATCCCTACAGTACAGACACACTTTATCTACACACATCCCTACAGTACAGACACACTTTATCTACACACACCCCTACAGTACAGACACACTTTATCTACACACATCCCTACAGTACAGACACACTTTATCTACACACATCCCTACAGTACAGACACACTTTATCTACACACACCCCTACAGTACAGACACACTTTATCTACACACATCCCTACAGTACAGACACACTTTATCCACACACATCCCTACAGTACAGACACACTTTATCCACACACATCCCTACAGTACAGACACACTTTATCTACACACATCTTTACAGTACAGACACACTTTATCCACACACATCCCTACAGTACAGACACACCCCTACAGTACAGATATCAGCGTCAGATCTGCATCAAACTCCACTTCACACCTGGTCAGTTTCAGCTTTCACAGGTGAAGGTTGAATCTCTGGATGTTTATCAGAAACACACACAAATCGGAAACACATATTTAGGTAAAGAGAGAGAGAGAAAAAAAAGAAAAAAAAAAAAAGAGTATTTCTATTCTCATGCTCTGCAGTTGCTTCTGACTAAATTTGAAACAGAAAATCATACCCTGACACAGAAGGGAGTTGTAGATGGTGGAGGGGGGGGGCGGGGGCGAAAACAAATGAACTGGTGTAAAATTTGAGAAATGACAATATGACGATGAAAAGCCACTGTGGTGTGACCTTGACATTCTGCCTGTGCCTTTTCACCACGCGCACAAAGAGCCCGCGGAACCGCTCCTCTCTCTGACAAACAGCGTTAAACAGACAACGCAGAGGGGAATTTCACACAATTCATGTTATCATCGCATCAATGTCAAAAATCATTTCACACGGGTGAACGGCAAATAAATAAAATAAATAAATAACAACCCCAACTGACATCAAGAAGACTCCACACGTTACTGAGGCAAAATAACAAAGTTGTGAGCGCTAGAAGTCACAATCTCCACAAGTTTTTTTTTTTTTTTTCTGTATCTTCCCCACCCCACCCAGACCCCCCCCCCCCCCCCCCCCCCCCCCCGTCTGCGGTATGAGAGGAAATCTGCCCGTAACAAAGCAGAAAAACATGACTGAAAAGGAAGAACATGAAATCTTGCTTTTGTGAGATGGAATATATTCTCTCAATTTCTAACGTTTTTTTTTTTCCGCCTGCTCCCTTCTCTCATCTCCGGAATAAGAAAAACAGCTTGTGGCTAGTGGCCGTCTCCGACAGAGTGCATGTAGGCTTCCATTCGCCACGCTCCCCGCCAATCCACTTCACTCTCCTCAAATCTCCCATCTCACGCCCTGAAGCGTCCTCTTCACAAACAAACACACACACACGCGCGCGCGCACGCACGCACACACACACACACACACACACGCCAAGCCACCGTCTCTTCTGCACAGGCCTTTTTCTTCAGTCATTTCCACCGTCGGTGCCCAAGAGGGAAAACATCTCCCTATTAATATATTCATCGATTCCATAGGCATTTTAACACTATCTCTATATATGTATGCATTACTATGTAAAGTCAAGTGGCACACATACACGCTTCACTTTGTAAGAGAATTCACAGTGGGTTTTTTTTTGTTGTTGTTGTTCATTTTGAAGACTGGGAAGGGGGTGGGGGTTAAAGAGAGACTCAGAGGGAATGAAAAGATGAACAGAGGAAATGAGGAGAGAGACAGAGAGAGAGAACACTGCGACACACGAGAAAGAGAGGGGAAAGGTCAGGCAGCACACTAGCTAATCTGGTCACATCCCGGTTCAGTCTCGTCCCAGTTCGGTCACATTCCAGTTCAGTGTTCGTCCATTTTACTACACATTCTCACAGTTCTGTCCGCTTTCCGACAGTGCACACACGCGCGCGCACACACACACACACACAAAATACTCTCTCAAACCTTATACCTAGGAAAAAGGCTCAAATTTGACCTCTGCCACAGTTACGGTTCCCTCATCTTCTTAAGCCCAGACTTAAACAGAACCCGCCCGCTGTTCTGAGAACAAAACCCACACAAAAAACAGAGCCTCGTTGCGGTCGAGCGGCGGGTCTAAGGACTCTGAGGACTCTCGACCTAACGCAGCACTAAAGAGTAACAAGCACGTGCAGCGCGGCACTCCGCTAGCGCCCCTCCAGCACGCTTAGAAAAACCCACTTGACAGAGTCATCAACTTGGCAGGTGCTCCACAAACTAATTGCCAATTTTGTTGAAGCTCAGCCATCAAAATTACAGTCTTTCAGCGAAACAGAACGATCATTTCACCCTAAAATGTTCTCAGTGATATTTAAAAAAAAAAAAAAAAAAAAAAAAACATACAAAATTTTATGACAATGAATAAGAATGGAAACTAAACGAATGGTACCCTTCTGACGATTTAGAAACGACTTCATTACTCTGTCAAAGACCGCCGTGGTCATAAGGGGACTTCAGTAAGAAATTTCAGTGCAGAAAATTAGCTAAGAGTTTGCTTATTTGGGAGAAAATGAAAAAGGAAAAACCAACCAAACACACATCTGAGGCATGGTCAGAATGACCGTTGTCTTAATCAATACTTCAATCATGCTCCCCTGTTCCGCCTAACCAAGTAGCTCATTTAACATCTGTCCCTTGGTGATATCGGAAACTGTTAGAAGAAAACATTAATTGAACTTCGGCACTTAAAAAAAAACAAAAAAAAAAAACACTTACACTCAAACAAGAGTGTGTGGCTTAGCTTTTTAATTAATTAAACGCTGCTAAATCACAAGAGGCAGTACGTTTACACTGTAAACAGGCTCATAGACTTCTGCCATACTCCGATAACGATTGTACAAACCTATTTGGAGAGCGGCTTACGGAGCTGCGTTTCCGTAGCTTCCCCCCACGGACAGCCTAAACCCGCACGACTAACCGTATACATTACCGAACGGTAACAGGCCCTCTGTAAATCTGGGATTACGTTACCACTACAGGTTTACTGCAGCAAGCAAGTGTTATATTCGGTTGAACAAATCGCTGGGAATTCTGGCCAATTTCAGAGCGATTCCAAAACGCCATGCGATAAAACCGGAGTTGACAACATAGCGGGGCTCACAGTAACATGGTGTGCTATTAGGCCGATAGCAGCCGCCGTTGAGATATCTTTTTCCACCGTGGCCATGTAACTGAGATACTTTTCTAGCAAAGACAAAGCATTTAAACTCTTACTAAATGCCCTGAGATAAATCGGAGCCAGGACGGTTACACATTCAATCCTACACGTCTTCTCCTTTCAACAGCAGGTCCTTTTCTGCCCTACATAAATGCCAATCATTGCATTCCCTCCCAGCGCAAATCAGATTTATTCTTCGGAATAAAGCTTCGGTCAAAAAGGAAAGAAAGAACCTTCCAAATCCAAAATAAGCTCGATTTGGGACCAAAAGCCAGTTTCACAAGCAGTCTAAACACAGCTCTACCCAAATCAGATCGACACGTCACCTGAACCTGCGCCAGGTAGGCTACTGTTGTCATGGAGATGTAATTACTGGTGCGTTTTAATCTGTCACGTCGAACATTTTCAGATATGATAGTCTGGTTTCGCGGTTATTCAATTTTATTATAATCCCGTAAACTGAATAACTGTAACCTGTATCTGAAGGTGGCACGCTGAATGTCTTTTGGCAGTCATTCTGTTGAACTGCCAGATAAATTCAATATATCTCCCGAAAATATATTAGATATCTGACTTTTTAAAGCTGAGAGGTACAGACAGAAGCCTTCTAAAAATACACCGATGCTATGATTCATCAATCATCCGTCTCCAATAAAAAAAAACTAACACGAGCAGGACAGGTAGGCTATTTTTTTACATTTGTTTACAATATTATCTATTTAATCGCAACAGTGAATACAAATACGTTTACAAATATGCCAGCCATCTAAATGCATTATCGACCAATGAAAATGCAGTAAACCAATATGATGAGTCTTCTGTGTGTTTTTTTTTTTGTTTTTTTGTTTTTTTTTTTTATACAGTGCTGTTGAAATGATTAATAATTCCACTCCGATGAACCCTGACCAGTGGATAGACTAATAGACATTTGGTCTACTAATAGACATTTGAGCTTTGTTGCGATGGGTTTTCAGAAAACTGAGCAGGCGATTAAGGCTTTTAAATGTGTAATTTGTCAAATTACGACTTATTGTCTTTGTGTAAGAGTTTTATCAGGTTCTTGCTTTAGGAGCATCGCTCATTCAAACAAGGCTGTGAAAAACCCGTCAGAATTATCGTTAATGAGGGCACGACAGCTCGCCCCAAAAATAGGCGCAGCACGGCCGGGCTTCCAGACCAACCAGCGGGATACTATTTGGGACGACATGTTCAAGCACTAAATGATCTCATCAAGCTCCTTTTAGAATCTCTCAAATGATTTTTTTAACCTCCAAACAATAGCAATAATGAAAATAATAAACAGTTAGCTCCCAAACCTGCAACCAAGGGCCAATGTTGACACAAAAAAAAAAAAAAAATCCTTTTACAACCAGCATTTCCATCATATTATTATGAATGTCTACGGCACTATTACTCAGACAAGACTACTCAGAGAAAAACTGTCGTCGCTTTAGGGGTGTAACGTTATCTTAAATGATACAAAGGTTTCCTTTGTGTAACTGGGGTCCAGTTAAAAGAAAACCATCAGTGTACTGGGATGGCAAAGCATCCTTACCCTTCAAAATGAATCACACACATGCACACATTTATACCTTAGTGTATACCTTAGACTTACAGCTGCCTTCTATTTAACTGTGACTAAAGGCCAATAATCTTACCCTAAATATGTCTCAGGATCTTCTGTTTTTAAAAAATAACATGATTTACCTTGTTTGCATAATGGTTCAAGTGGGAACCAGCAAAGATCCCCGTGAGGACACTGTAAGACATTTATATCATCAAGAGGACATTTGGTCTCCGCAATGCCACAAGAACCGAAACCACACACACACACACACACACACACACGCGCGCACACACACACACACGCACGCACACACACGCACGCACACACACTGTTTCCCTTTTTACATTCTTCTCTCTGCCTTGCCACAGTGCTCTCTCTGTATCTCTCAGTCTATCTCTTCTGCTCTGGCCAAAGAGAAACATAAAGGACACACAAAGAGAAGCCCTGGACTCCAGCCCAAAGCAGAGCAAACCTGACAGCGACAGGGACAGAGAGAGAGAGAGAGAGAGAGAGAGAGAGATAGGCAGCAAAGGAAAGAGTGAAAATTAGCATTTGTGTGGGGTCCACATGCTGTTGAAGGGCTGTAGACTGAGTCACAGTAACCTTATAGTCCATATAAACCACAATGAGTCACAGTAACCTTATAATCCATATAAACCACACTGAGTCACAGTAACCTTACAGTCCATATAAACCACACTGAGTCACAGTAACCTTATAGTCCATATAAACCACACTGAGTCACAGTAACCTTATAATCCATATAAACCACACTGAGTCACAGTAACCTTACAGTCCATATAAACCACACTGAGTCACAGTAACCTTATAATCCATATAAACCACACTGAGTCACAGTAACCTTATAATCCATATAAACCACACTGAGTCACAGTAACCTTACAGTCCATATAAACCACACTGAGTCACAGTAACCTTACAGTCCATATAAACCACACTGAGTCACAGTAACCTTATAATCCATATAAACCACACTGAGTCACAGTAACCTTACAGTCCATATAAACCACACTGAGTCAAAACCTTATAGTCCATATAAACCACACTGAGTCACAGTAACCTTATAGTCCATATAAACCACACTGAGTCACAGTAACCTTACAGTCCATATAAACCACACTGAGTCACAGTAACCTTATAATCCATATAAACCACACTGAGTCACAGTAACCTTATAGTCCATATAAACCACACTGAGTCACAGTAACCTTATAATCCATATAAACCACACTGAGTCACAGTAACCTTACAGTCCATATAAACCACACTGAGTCACAGTAACCTTATAATCCATATAAACCACACTGAGTCACAGTAACCTTATAGTCCATATAAACCACACTGAGTCAAAACCTTATAGTCCATATAAACCACAATGAGTCACAGTAACCTTACAGTCCATATAAACCACACTGAGTCACAGTAACCTTATAGTCCATATAAACCACACTGAGTCACAGTAACCTTATAGTCCATATAAACCACACCGAGTCACAGTAACCTTATAATCCATATAAACCACACTGAGTCACAGTAACCTTACAGTCCACATAAACCACACTCCATCACAGTAACCTTACAGTCCATATAAACCACACTGAGTCACAGTAACCTTATAATCCATATAAACCACACTGAGTCAAAACCTTATAGTCCATATAAACCACACTGAGTCAAAACCTTATAGTCCATATAAACCACACTGAGTCACAGTAACCTTATAATCCATATAAACCACACTGAGTCACAGTAACCTTACAGTCCATATAAACCACACTGAGTCACAGTAACCTTATAATCCATATAAACCACACTGAGTCACAGTAACCTTATAGTCCATATAAACCACACTGAGTCACAGTAACCTTATAATCCATATAAACCACACTGAGTCACAGTAACCTTACAGTCCATATAAACCACACTGAGTCACAGTAACCTTATAATCCATATAAACCACACTGAGTCACAGTAACCTTATAATCCATATAAACCACACTGAGTCACAGTAACCTTACAGTCCATATAAACCACACTGAGTCACAGTAACCTTACAGTCCATATAAACCACACTGAGTCACAGTAACCTTATAATCCATATAAACCACACTGAGTCACAGTAACCTTACAGTCCATATAAACCACACTGAGTCAAAACCTTATAGTCCATATAAACCACACTGAGTCACAGTAACCTTATAGTCCATATAAACCACACTGAGTCACAGTAACCTTACAGTCCATATAAACCACACTGAGTCACAGTAACCTTATAATCCATATAAACCACACTGAGTCACAGTAACCTTATAATCCATATAAACCACACTGAGTCACAGTAACCTTATAGTCCATATAAACCACACTGAGTCACAGTAACCTTATAATCCATATAAACCACACTGAGTCACAGTAACCTTACAGTCCATATAAACCACACTGAGTCACAGTAACCTTATAATCCATATAAACCACACTGAGTCACAGTAACCTTATAGTCCATATAAACCACACTGAGTCAAAACCTTATAGTCCATATAAACCACAATGAGTCACAGTAACCTTACAGTCCATATAAACCACACTGAGTCACAGTAACCTTATAGTCCATATAAACCACACTGAGTCACAGTAACCTTATAGTCCATATAAACCACACCGAGTCACAGTAACTTTATAATCCATATAAACCACACTGAGTCACAGTAACCTTACAGTCCACATAAACCACACTCCATCACAGTAACCTTACAGTCCATATAAACCACACTGAGTCACAGTAACCTTATAATCCATATAAACCACACTGAGTCACAGTAACCTTACAGTCCACATAAACCACACTCCATCACAGTAACCTTACAGTCCATATAAACCACACTGAGTCACAGTAACCTTACAGTCCACATAAACCACACTGACTCACAGTAACCTTATAGTCCATATAAACCACACTGAGTCACAGTAACCTTATAGTCCATATAAACCACACTGAGTCACAGTAACCTTACAGTCCATATAAACCACACTGAGTCACAGTAACCTTACAGTCCATATAAACCACACTGAGTCAAAACCTTATAGTCCATATAAACCACACTGAGTCACAGCAACCTTATAGTCCATATAAACCACACTGAGTCACAGTAACCTTATAGTCCATATAAACCACACTGAGTCACAGTAACCTTATAGTCCACATAAACCACACTGAGTCACAGTAACCTTATAATCCATATAAACCACACTGAGTCACAGTAACCTTACAGTCCATATAAACCACACTGAGTCACAGTAACCTTACAGTCCATATAAACCACACTGAGTCAAAACCTTATAGTCCATATAAACCACACTGAGTCACAGTAACCTTATAGTCCATATAAACCACACTGAGTCACAGTAACCTTATAGTCCATATAAACCACACTGAGTCACAGTAACCTTATAGTCCATATAAACCACACTGAGTCACAGTAACCTTACAGTCCATATAAACCACAATGAGTCACAGTAACCTTACAGTCCATATAAACCACACTGAGTCACAGTAACCTTATAGTCCATATAAACCACACTGAGTCACAGTAACCTTACAGTCCATATAAACCACACTGAGTCACAGTAACCTTATAGTCCATATAAACCACACTGAGTCAAAACCTTATAGTCCATATAAACCACACTGAGTCACAGTAACCTTACAGTCCACATAAACCACACTGAGTCACAGTAACCTTATAATCCATATAAACCACACTGAGTCACAGTAACCTTATAGTCCATATAAACCACACTGAGTCAAAACCTTATAGTCCATATAAACCACACTGAGTCACAGTAACCTTATAGTCCATATAAACCACACTGAGTCACAGTAACCTTATAGTCCATATAAACCACACTGAGTCACAGTAA
>NC_044509.1:16778720-16783720 GCF_902362185.1 Chanos chanos
AGAAGAGCGCAGAGATTATCAGAAAAAAAAATAATAATAAAGAATAAAGCTAATTTCATCCATCAGAGCAGTGCGTCAGCAAGACTAACACAATAGCCCTAAAAATAACCCGGCTCACAGCTTCCTGGAGTCGTTTTTGTTGGAAACGCTTCAGAAAATAGAAGCAGAAGTTTGCATAAATAACTACACAGACAAAAAAGGAGGGGGCGGAGGAAGGAAAAAGGGAGTGTATGGAGCCAGACTTGTTCAAAGAGATATCTGAGGAAGGAGAGAAGATGTGGGCAGACAGTCTGTCGAGCTTGACTTGTGTGAAGGCCTTTGGAACGTGTAGGATGATAATGGAGAGCTGTGATATGTAACTGAGGTACTGTACTGTTCTCCTAAGGCACAAACACACGCCGCCGATTCAGTCTTGTCAGAAAACTGCCTCTAAAGCTGCGGTGACAACGGGGCCTATTGCAGGAACCACTCGTACCAACAGATTCCTTCTCCTGAACGACTCGCACAGAGAATTCGCCTCGCTCGCCGATTTTCTCACGTTTAGAATTTTCCCTTAGGTACGAAGAAAACGTAGAAGCCGGTCCAGACCTGTCGCCCCATCCATTTGCTCATGCGGGACATTTTTAGGGGTTTCAGTTACACTAATTCTCATGAACTGAGCGTTTGTTCGATCAGACATGGCAAAGTTGTACGAGTTCACCTTCATAAAAACAAAAGGTACTAGAAAGAACAAGAAAATGCTCTCGCACGACTCCCAATGACAACTAACACCATGACGCACACGCACACACACGCATACACACACGCACACGCACACGCACGCACACACTCCCGAGACCTTACTCACTGGAGGAGCCTATCATTCACACCAATACAAGCTGAAGGGCCGTTAGCGTGTTACCGTGTTAGCGTGTTCAAATCCCTTCAAAAGAAAGGTTCATTTTAAAACCAGGTGGTTATGACATAGAGCTTAGCGTAAGATGTGCCACTGGCCTGCGGGTCCAGGTAACAGGAACTGGTAAACAAGTGACCCCGCCCCAACCCAACTCCACAGACTCTGATACAGACGTACCCCCCCTCCCCCAACCAGGGCTTCAGGTGGGGCACTGAGGAGAGCACCTGTTTGGGTCCCCTTTTTCATCTGTAGCTTCAGTAAGCTAAAAAAAAAAACCACAAGACTGAAATGGCCTGTTTTGGCAGACAAAAGTCCAGTCCCCACAATGCAGTGTGCAACCTGCTACTCAGAGGTCCCTACAATGCAGTGTGTGAGCAGGGAGGGTGAGTGGTCAAACACAACAGAACTCACGATGTACATTCTGATCGCGCCCTGGAGTGCCAGATTCATGAGCAAAAAAGAGACGCAATCAAAAGCTATTTTCAGTGAAAGTAAATGGATTTGAATGAATACAGAGCTAAAAATAACAGACCCAGATGTGGAAGACCACTGCTGAATACAAGAAATGAAAGAGAGAGAGAGAGAGAGAGAGAGAGAGAGAGAGAGAGAGAGGGAGGGAGAGAGAGAGAGGGAGAGAGAGGGAGAGAGAGGGAGAGAGAGGGAGGGAGGGAGGGAGGGGGAGATTTTACTTAGCTTATCGTGCTGACAGAGCAACGCAGCCTGTGTCAATGTCAAAGCGTGCTGCCGTCTGTCTACAGAAATGTGTTGCTTTTTTTTTTTTTTTTTAAAGGGAAAAAAACAAAATCACATCCAGCTGCTACAATAAAGACAGAGAGAGACAGAGAGACAGAGCGAGAGAAAGAGAGAGAGAGACAGAGAGAGAGACAGAGAGAGACAGAAAGAGAGAGAGAGACAGAGAGAGACAGAGAGAGAGACAGAGAGAGACAGAGAGAGAGCGAGAGAAAGAGAGAGAGAGACAGAGAGAGAGAGAGAGCGGGAGAGGGAGTGAGAGAGAGAGAGAGAGAGAGAGATGGGGTGCATGGAAGAGGGGAAAGAGCATATGAACAGCACGTGGGCAGGGGTGTGAGAAGGCCAGATCTGGTGCGTTTTACCCCCCCCTCCCTCCCGCTGACCCCCACTCACTCACCGACAGCTTCTGAGGCTCACCTCGCTGGCCTGTCATGAGGAGCAGCTGGAGCTCTGGGCTCGACTAATCAGGCCTGATGAATGTGGGCTGGCTTTAATCTTGCTGTGGAGGAGCTGATTGAGAGAGAGGCTGAGCCGATGCCGGGGCTTTGAAGTGAGAACTTCCATTAGCTTTCAATGCTCTGATCCACACACACACACACACACACACACACACACACACCTATCCACTCCAAACACACCTAGTCCCCTCGTCTCTCTACTGGAGAAGGGTACCATTTCCACCAAAAAAAAGAAAAAAAAACTTTGAAAGAAGGATCAATAAGAAAAATAGATGTTGAGTCTCCCCCCCCCCCCCTCCCCCCGGTGCAGTCTCGCCTGGCGCCGTTCTCATGCCGACCAACTTCAAGGGCTCAGTGTGACTTTGATCCAGTCAAATTCTGACAATTGGCGGTTAGGAGCTTGCCTTCCCGCCAACCCAAACAATAAGGCGGGAGAAGGCACACAGGTGGACGGACTGATCCCAGTACCATCTGGACCCGTCAGCTCAGCACTGCTGCTTCTGCTCACACCCGCGCCGGAGACACCCAAAAACCCACTCGACGATCAACACACACCAATCCATACATCCACACGCACACACACACGCACACGCACACGCGCACACACACGCACACACACACGCACGCACACACGCACACACACACACACCCGAGACCTGTCTCATACATGCACGCACACACACGCACACACACGCACGCGCTAACACACACACACACACACACACTCCTGAGACCTGCCTCATACATGCCTGTCTACCTCGTCACAACACTTCTGTGTTTTGTTGTTTTTCAAAACCCCCAAAAAAAAGGTCTACACAGAACTTTTCTTTTCAGACTCATCACAGTAAACTATAATAAGAGAAACAAAATTTGCAGACATCAGCCGCAGTGTTTGAGGTAAAGTGGAGAGAGAGAGAGAGAGAGAGAGAGAGAGAGAGAGAGAGCGAGAGAGAGAGAGGGTATAGAGTCTTCATTCCTTCATGAGGTTCTGACAGAGAAAGCAGCAGCAGCAGCAGCATTAGAGAGAGAGAGAGGGAGAGAATTCACAGAGCAGGGAAAAAAAAAACAAAAACAAAAACAAAAAAAGGAGAGATGTAACCTCTCTGACCTGATCATTTCACTCCCGTTTGTATTCAAACAATCTGTGGAGCAGCAGTCTGATAGGCCGACCGAGTAAACAGAGACGGCGGCACATTTTCTCATTACCACAGAGCAGGAGCAGGGGGGTGGGGGTGGGGGGGTTGCAGGGTTGTTGGGGAGTGTGGGGGCAAGGCATATAAATTAGGACGCAAAACTGCAAGGAAAGCAAACTAAGCGGGTCACCCCTGGTGTTTGGATCCCGCTGTGAGACATTTATATTCCCCGACATGATTTTAATTTTAATATATCAGCCGCTCAAACCAAGCACGATTGGATTATACGCAGCGCCACGGACTCCGGACTCCTGATACCCACAGATAGCGGAGCGACGGAGGGCAGCTTACCTCAGGAAGACGCTGGCTTTGTTTTTGTTGTTGTTGTTGTTTTTTCCGTCACGTGTGGAGCAGGGTGAGAGAACGGCAGTACTGTGTGTAGTTAATGAGTCCTGTGCCGGGAGATAAGGAGACGGGAAAACTAAAGGATCCATAGGGAATTCTTTCACGTGGTTCACAGCTACGCTCGGAGCCGCGGCTTTGGGTCGTATCTGCGCTAACGTGCAGCGTTAATGTGTCTGTAACCTAGAACCTAGAACCGCAGCGCGGTCGCTCCCCGGGCCTTTTGCCCCCTCTCCCGTTCACGCCTGAGGAGATGAGGGGGGACGTGGGTTTCGGTGGCGGGGCGCAATGCGGAGGGATTTTGGGCTGGTTTGATTTGACAGCGGAGTAAATCTCGTGCCGTCGCGTCTGTCTGCTGTAAACGCCCTGTCCACCCTGAGCCGAGGAGACAGGGTCCCAGCCCCAGACAGAGCGGCTTCACTCACGCCACTGCCCCTCAGAAAGGTCTCCTCCAGTGCCGTGACCGCTGAAATTCCTGCTTTTTTTTTTACGCTAGCATGCTAACGCCAACGCTAATGCCACAGCATGGTTCACAATGCATAAATATCAAAGCCTGCATGTTTGCCAAAAATTTGCTTTGGGTCAAAAAACAAAACAAAACAAAAAAAACCCAAGCCCAAACAACCCCCCCCCCCCCCAAAAAAAAAGAACGATGAAAAAGAAAGACGATGATATCTCTCCTGCTTTGTCACAGCCCTGTTTTAGAGCAGAGCACACGCAGCATTAGCAGAGTAAAAGACAAACCTAATCAGATATATTAAACCGGGCTTACGAAACTGACGCATGACCTTCAGACGTACCAGATTTCACACGGCCTGGTCTAACGCAGCGTGTCTTCGCTGAATGATTACAGGTATCTGTTCTCTTCCCTGCATTCTCATTCATTAAATAATCAGCTAATTCCACTCCGTCAACACGTACACACACTGCTCATTTAATGACTTTATCCTTATCCACTTCCACTGGCCCTTCATTACAGATTCGCAAACACACACACACACACGTACACACACACACGTACACAGTCATACACTCGTACACACACACACACACACACACACACACACAGACACACACACATAAACACACACACAGGCACAGACAGACACACATACACCCAGTCATACACCCATACGCATGCACACACACACATAGACACACACACAGGCACAGACAGACACAAACAGACACGCACGCACAAGCGCACACACACACACATACACACACATACACACACATACACACACACAGAGACGGAAGTCTCAAAGTAACTTTGACAGAAGAGTGTGTCACAGCAGGGAGCCTGCAGGGGGAACAGATTTAAGTTCGAAATGACATCAGTGCCGAAGTAGCAACGCTGAC
>NC_044509.1:16791220-16796220 GCF_902362185.1 Chanos chanos
TGTGTGTGTGTGTGTGTGTGTGTGTGTGTGTCTGTGTGTGTGTGTGTGTGTGTGTGTGTCTGTGTGTGTGTGTGAGTATGAGTGTGTGTGTGTGTGTGTGTGTTTCTATGTGTGTGCGTGTGTGTGAGTGTGAGTGTGTGTGTGTGTGTGTGTGTGTGTGTATATGTGTGTGTGTGAGTATGAGTGTGTGTGTGAGTATGAGTGTGTGTGTGAGTATGAGTGTGTGTGTGTGTCTGTGTGTGTGTGTCTGTGTGTGTGAGTATGAGTGTGTGTGTGTGTGGGTGTGTGTGTGTGTGTGTGTGCGAGTATGAGTGTGTGTGTGTGTGTCTGTGTGTGTGTGTGTGTGTGAGTGTGTGTGTGAGTGGGTGTGTGTGTGTGTGTGTGTAAGCACGCAGGTTTGTCCTCAATCAGTCTTTCTGTCGACTCGTTCTTGCGCCACACTCTGCCTAATTAGAACACCTCCTCCCACTTCACCAAACCACATTTTGCCTTTTTTCCCCTTCATTAACGCACTAATGGCCTTTTAATAGGACCCACCATCAAGGTGCAGAGCCCGCCCTCCTCCTGGTACAGCCCTAACTGCCCCCACAATGCACCTTTTTACCAATTTCAGACTCCATCAACCTTCAGTGTGAGGCGCTCGAAGAATCGCCCTGGAACAGAGCCAGCACACCTGTGTGTGTGTGTGTGTGTGTGTGTGTGTGTGTGTGTCTGTGTGTGTGTGTGTGTGTGTGTGTCTTAACTATGGTAAGGGGGTCTCTATTTTCCTCTGACTTAAACAGTCATCCTCAGGAGATAAGAATCTACAGTATACAAGACAGCTGCCAACAAATAGCACTCTCTCTCTCTCTTTCTCTCTCTCTCTCACACACACACACACACACACACTAGTCAAAATAAAGCTCTCTGAAACTACAGCATTGAACAGCCCATCCATTCTGACTCATTTGTGAATCACAGCAGACACCAGGCACCAGGATCCGCTCCATCTACCCCAGCGACCGTATGGAAAAACTCTCCAGCGCTGCGTTTCCACGTGACCTGGCTCTCCCGTCCGGGGCTCTCCCAGACGAAGTCTCTGTAGGTTCATACTCAAACACACTCTGTCCTGTGAACTTCAGTAAGAAAAGGACACGAGGTGTCACGTCAGAGTATTGGGATGTGGTCCAGTCACTGATTTACTGCACATACATTTTCAGCCGGGTCAGCTTTACGGCCGTGAAACAGAACTTGTCTCCAGAGCGGAGAAGAGGAGTGGCACTTGGCTGCTCTGTTGTTTAGAGCAGACACCCCGTTAGTCTGAACCTTATAGAGCAGACACACCGTTAGTCTGAACCTTATAGAGCAGACACACCGTTAGTCTGAACCTTATAGAGCAGACACACTGTTAGTCTGAACCTTATAGAGCAGACACACTGTTAGTCTGAACCTTATAGAGCAGACACACCGTTAGTCTGAACCTTATAGAGCAGACACACTGTTAGTCTGAACCTTATAGAGCAGACACACCATTAGTCTGAACCTTATAGAGCAGACACACCGTTAGTCTGAACCTTATAGAGCAGACACACCGTTAGTCTGAACCTTATAGAGCAGACACACTGTTAGTCTGAACCTTATAGAGCAGACACACTGTTAGTCTGAACCTTATAGAGCAGACACACTGTTAGTCTGAACCTTACAGAGCAGACACACCATTAGTCTGAACCTTATAGAGCAGACACACCGTTAGTCTGAGGGCTTATAGAGCAGACACACCGTTAGTCTGAACCTTATAGAGCAGACACACCGTTAGTCTGAGGGCTTATAGAGCAGACACACCGTTAGTCTGAAGACTTATAAAGCAGACACACCGTTAGTCTGAAGACTTATAGAGCAGACACACCGTTAGTCTGAACCTTATAGAGCAGACACACCGTTAGTCTGAACCTTATAGAGCAGACACACCGTTAATCTGAACCTTATAGAGCAGACACACCATTAGTCTGAACCTTATAGAGCAGACACACTGTTAGTCTGAACCTTATAGAGCAGACACACCATTAGTCTGAACCTTATAGAGCAGACACACCGTTAGTCTGAACCTTATAGAGCAGACACACCGTTAATCTGAACCTTATAGAGCAGACACACCATTAGTCTGAACCTTATAGAGCAGACACACTGTTAGTCTGAAGACTTATAGAGCAGACACACCGTTAATCTGAACCTTATAGAGCAGACACACCATTAGTCTGAACCTTATAGAGCAGACACACCGTTAGTCTGAACCTTATAGAGCAGACACACCATTAGTCTGAACCTTATAGAGCAGACACACCGTTAGTCTGAGGGCTTATAGAGCAGACACACCGTTAGTCTGAAGACTTATAGAGCAGACACACCGTTAGTCTGAACCTTATAGAGCAGACACACTGCTACTGTCCCCACGACAACTAAACTACAGCAGTCACAAGACAATGTAACGGTGCTGCTGTTGCCATAGCTACTAAACGACAGCAGTTACAGCACCTTGCAACCCAGTCCTACTGGTCCCGTAACCGCTCCGCTCAGCCGTCAGAGGAGAGAGAACACCTGTAGGAGCAGAGAAAGGCCGTTCCCAGAGAGCACGTGACCGGCTGCCTGTGCAGTGTGTGTACACACCACTCACACACAAAAACACATTAATCCTCTCTGAATGGCACTGTTCTCTCTCTCTCTCAGGAGCTTTGGAACCTCAAACGAGAACACATTCCATATCCCTTTCCACCTGCCAAGACAGATTACAAAAACCATATTTCCATTCCATGCCACTGTTAACCCTATCACTGTTCCCTATCCTCCACACAAAGCCACTATGTGTATGTGTTTACGTATATATATATATATATGAACACATACATACATACATATACACACACGTCTATTCATAAACATATATATATATATGTGTGTGTGTGTGTGTGTGTGTGTGTGTGTGTTTTTAAACGTCCCCTGTAAGGCAGCCATTTCAATAGACTATTGTTGCCAGGCCTTTTGGGTATAACCTGATAACGCTGGCAGGTTTAATCTGATCTACAATCTCTGTTTAAAACCCCAGTTATCGCTACATACAGCCAGAGTAGAGAGTGACAGCAAAAAAGAAAAAAAACACCAGGATTTCACAGTCTGAGTCTGTGTGTGTGTGTGTGTGTGTGTGTGTGTGCGCGCATTCAGGTGGTGGTCTGTGTGTGTGTGTGTGTGTGTGTGTGTGTGTGTGTGTGTGTGCATGTGTGTCTGTGTGTTCACAGGACTGTGTGTGTGTGTGTGTGTGTGCATTCAGGGGGTTGTGTGTGCGTGCATGCGCACTTGTGTGTGTGTGCGCGCGTATTCAGGGGGTTGCGTGTGTACATCTGTCTGTGTGTGTGTGTGTGTGTGTGAGTGTGTGTGTGTGTTCAGATGGTGGCAAGTATCTACCTGTGCATTGAGAGAGGCGGGTCAGTACCAGGGTGCTGACGTAGTCACGCATTGATCCAAACAGTTTGAAATTTCCATTTCTCTAAAGCCTCCATGCTAAGAGTACTGACAAGACCAGTCAGTATACTGGTCAAAACGACTGTTCATTAAGACACCCTGAGAAACAAGCCACACATTTTAAGAGCCAAAAAAGAAAAGAAAAGAAAAATGAAAAAAAGAAGCCGCGTCTATTTGTTTTTGGCGGAAGGCACTCAGGAGAAAGAAAGAAAAAAAAACCCTCAAACGGGCCAGCTCACTCTCTCAGACAGACAGCAATGCAAGGTTCAGTTCACAAGCGTTTCCTTCCTTAAAACCCCTGTTTACTCAAAGCCACTTTGCAGCCGAACGCAGCCCCTGACTGGCCGATTAATCTCAACGGCTGCATAATTACTCTTCAGCGCGTTCCCTCTCCTTTCCTGCAGCTCGTGCCAAACGTACGCGGGCGGTTCCTGCGCAGAAGCCCGGCCAAAACGGAAAACAGGTGGAGGAGCCGGACTTTCCCTCCGACCTCCGACCTCAGTCAACTACACACGCGGATCCACATCCAGCCGGGACGGCCGACCAAAGCACAGGAGACTCACAGGAGAACACGCTACACAATCAGCTGAAGACCTGAGAGTCTGCACACAGAGAGAAGAGGCCACATTAAGTTCAAACTAACCGGGCAGAGGAGGGGGATGTGGGGCTGATCCGGTACTGATCCAATCTCACGCTGACTGTCACTGACTCAAAGGAGAGGGATCAGATTCTCAGGTCCTGAGACAAGCTTTGAAATGTTGAACAACAACAACAACCCCCCCAAAAAAAGGTGTGTGTGGGGGGGGGGGGGGGGGGGGGGGTGCTTCCATTTTCTGTTAACAAATTAAAGGCCATTCTTACACCGATGCCCCTCCCCACTCCGCAGCTCCGCCCCCTGGCATGTCCCTCCCCACCCCGCAGCTCCGCCCCCTGGCATGTCCCTCCCCACCCCGCAGCTCCGCCCCCTGGCATGCCCCTCCCCACCCGCAGCTCCGCCCCCTGACATGCCCCTCCCCACCCCGCAGCTCCGCCCCCTGGCATGTCCGTCAGCATGGCACAACGTCACGCAGATTACCCTAACATGTGACAGGAACAAAAAAAAAACAACAAAAATTATCAAACCAAAAATTCCACTTAAATAAAACACAAAGAGGAAGAAATAAAAGAAAGAGCAGGGGAGTGGAGCATAAAAAAAGAAGTTATGAGAGAGAGAGACAGAGAGAGAGAGAGACAGAGAGAGAGAGAGAGAGAGAGACAGAGATTGAAAGACAGAGAGAGAGAGAGCGAGAGAGACAGAGAGAGAGAGAGAGACAGAGAGAAAGAGACAGAGAGAGAGAGACAGAGAGAGAGAGAGAGAGAGAGAGAGAGAGCGAGCGCTGGTGGGCTTGGGTTGGTGGTGGAGAGTTATTTGGGGCAGGGGGGCTTAGCCCATATCCTGGGTGCGTGTTGAAACCCACTCCAGAACTGCTCGACTGTTAGTTCAGCTGTACGGGTCGTCACCTCAGTCT
>NC_044509.1:16801220-16808720 GCF_902362185.1 Chanos chanos
TGCACTGTGTGCACCACACACACACACACACACACCGGGATATACATGAGTACACACACTCACACACACACACACACACATATATACATACACACACACAATCACACATAAACAAATACACATACACACATGACTGGCCCCTGACATGCATGCTTTAACACTCAAACGAGCTGTTCTGTAACAAACAAACAAACAAACACAGTGACAGACACTGGCTCTGTTGGCCTCTGAGATCACAAACCTCACAAAAGAAAAAAATCCCACAAAAACAAAAACACACAAAAACAAACAAACAAAAGGAAAAGACTTCCTCCTTCAGCTTTATGGGAGATTTATAAAAATCCTCATTCGGTGCTGGCCTCTTTTACACGGGCCGTTCTGAATCAGAACCAAACAGGGTGGTGGAGCTTATTCTGTCCACACCTGTACTGATCCGTCCATTACCAGACAAGAGTGACTGCCTGTCCCCTCAGCCTCCGCCGTGGGTCTGTGTCTCTGACAAGCCTTTTCTCCCCCAGGGGTGAGACAGAGGTGAAGAGAAAGCAATCCCATCAACTCAAGACTGACTGATCGACACACCCTCATCCCTACACACACACACACACACACACGTACGCGCGCACACACACGCACGCACGCACGCAAGCACATACACACACGCACACACGCGCGCACACACACGCACACGCACACGCACACACGTACACACACACACACACACAGACAGACACACACGCACACACAGTCACACACACACACACACACACACACACGCACACGCGCGCGGGCGCGCACACACACGCACACACACACACACACACGCACACACACACACAGTCACACACAGTCACACACACACAGTCACACACACACACACAACCTGATCCAGATTTAGCCAGATATTGGATTGTTTCTTGGGTTTTTTTTTTTTGGATTTTTTTTCGGGGGAAAGTCAATGGGCTTCCTGTCTGTCGGGACAGCTATTTAAAACACGCGTTTCTTTTCGCAAAAAGCCTAAACCCAAAAAGAAGGGGAAGGGAGACATGTCGGATGCGTCGCTGACTGGAGAGTGTTGTCGATATCCTCAGGTGTGTTCGTGCAGGAGACGTCAGCTCTGAAGAGCCGGGGAAAGATAACGCAAACCGTTAAAGTGAAAGAACAGAAAGGTATGGCTAAACTGAAAGAACAGTTGTGCATAGGAAACTCCTGTCAAACTGAGAGTTTCGGTGGTGGAGGTTGGTGGATGAACCGGCAGCTTTAATTCACTGAGCCGTCTGGCGAGTCAGTTCAAATCAGAATCACTGTGAGACTGAGCAGCAGAGCTCCGTCTGCCATAACAGATCCACACAACACAGGAAACTGCCTAAAGATCCACACAACACAGGAAACTGCCTAAAGATCCACACAACACAGGAAACTGCCTAAAGATCCACACAGCACAGGAAACTGCCTAAAGATCCACACAGCACAGGAAACTGCCTAAAGATCCACACAGCACAGGAAACTGCCTAAAGATCCACACAACACAGGAAACTGCCTAAAGATCCACACAACACAGGAAACTGCCTGAAGATCCACACAACACAGGAAACTGCCTGAAGATCCACACAACACAGGAAACTGCCTAAAGATCCACACAACACAGGAAACTGCCTAAAGATCCACACAGTACAGGAACACAGAGAGTCATGTTCAATTCAGTCCGCTTGGCAGGGCTGGACTGAAGAGCTAGTGATAGAACAAGAGGAGGAGTGAGAGAGAGAGAGTGAGAGAGAGAGAGAGAGAGAGAGAGAGAGAGAGAGAGAGAGAGAGAGAACGGGGGGAGGGAAAAGTGAGCAGCCTATTCCTGGTGTCTTAATTGGGGTAGGAGCACAGTCTTGTTGAGTAAGAGAAAAGCTCTTGGGCCTGTCTCCATTGGCAAGAACTCTCAATGTGTGAGTGTGTGTGTGTGTGTGTGTGTGTGAGTGTGTGTGTGTGTGTGTGTGTGTGTGAGTTAGTGAGTGTGAGTGTGTGTGTGTGTGTGAGTGTGTGAGTGTGTGTGTGTGTGTGTGTGTGTGAGTTTGTGAGTGTGCATGAGTGTGTGAGTGTTTGAGTGTGTTTGTGTGTGTGTGCGTGTGAGTTTGTGAGTGTGTGTGTGTGCATGAGTGTGTGTGTGTAAGGGTGAACAGGGAGGGGGTGGAGGGTGCTTTCTGTACTTCACAAAGCGTCACCTTTGGACTTCATTAAAAACTTGGCTGAGAGTTCTCACTAAGCAACACATTTTCCCCCAGCTCCAGCTCCACACGGCTCCCAGGAGCTTCTGACTCCAGAACAGGAGCGTTACTGGCACAGCACGGCCCCAGGAGGAGACCAGGACACACAGGAGTCCGGCAGGAACGGGGCTTTGAACATAACCTTCTCAGTTACTAGGAGACACTCAACCAGGGCCTTAGCTTCTCTCCACAAACACAGTTTACACAAACGCCAGCTCAGAGCACAGGGGAGAGAGAGAGAAAAAATAAAAAACAAAACCAAACAAACAAACAAAAAAAAAAACATAAAGACCAACCGACAATCTGATGAATTGAACTGATTTGATTTGATTTGATTTGATGAAGGACAAGTTCCATTTGCATCCCAGTCAGACTCAGTCTCTCTCACACACACACAGACACACACACACACAGACACACACACACAGACACACAGACACACAAACGCTATCAGAAAACAGGTTTTCAGCTGAACCTCCTGGAGAGTGTGACCCTATTTCGGCGTCCTTCCAAATCTAGGTTTGCCGAGCGGCGTTCAGCCGCGAGTCTGGCCGACACAGAGACGCTAATGAGGAAACGCGGCTCCTCACAAACACGCCTGCCGTGAAAGGGTTAACCGCGCTGGTCAGCTCTTGTTGTGAGAGCATGCTTGTGACTGTCTCTCATTTCCATAACAAGCCTTTGAGCTCATCTCCCAGCGAAAGTGGCCGCCGTCCCAACGGCAATTAAAATCATGTTGGGACACGCTGTGATCTGTTGTGATATCGCCGCGCAAAACAACAGCAGCGGCGAAAACATTTGCTGGCGGGCGGGCGCTCGCGCCGAGGGGAGGGGGATCTCTACTGGTGTCAGCGGCAACCGTCACCTCGGCTACCGATAACATGCACGGCACCCTCGGCTTTCGCATTTCCATCCAAAGAAAAAAGGCGAACGGAGGCGAATGAAGAAGAAGAAGAGGATACGAGAGCAGCGCTTTTGATTTTTTTCCCTTTAGCTGCACGCTGTCCAAACTTTCCGTCAGTCGTTAGGCGGACTCCCACGAGCGAGATGGAACCATCTAGACGTTCGCTAAACCGCAACCAAGCGGTCAAAGCCAACGCGCTGAGGTCGTAGGTGTCGACGTCAACGCTACTCGCGTCTTCGAGCAAACTACACTCGACGCCAACTGTGCGCAAGTCGAACCAGAGGCACAAACAGACGATCAAAGCATCCAAATGCCACTCACAACCTTCATAACTACTGTCAACTACTAACTGTGAGCGAAACAAAAATCAGTTTGATTCATCTGGTTTTGGCGCTCTAGGATTGTGGGTTTAGCCCCTCACTCAAAGCAGTGCACGCTCGTGAAAGTGACTTTGACAAGACAGCAGCACACCAAGGAGGATTAAGCAGCTTTAAACCATAAAAGTTCAAGTTTTCGCTCATAATCCAAACTTCCTCTCCCTTACAGAGCAGAGAAACAGAGCAGACTAAGGCTTACACGCGGACACACGGACGGAACATTAATCATGGAACTCCTGAGTCTGGGACCAGTGTGTGAGCACGTCTCCACTACTTTGTGTGTGTGTGTGTGTGTGTGTGTGTGTGTGTGTGTGTGTGTGTGAACCAGTAAGCTGTAGTGTTTTTCCACTAAGCACAGATGGAGAAGCCAGTCTGTAGAGTAAGAACACACTGCAGTCTCTGAAGAAGCAGAGGCCCATTCATCAACCTGCATTCAGCTCTCTCCACAAACCACACCTGCCCTGCACACAGCGGCCCACAAACCTATCCCTCAACACAGACATAACACAGTCCTCAACACACTCTGGGCTAAGACAGAAGGACACACAGAGAGAGAGAGAGAGAAGGCGTAAAAAAACAAAAACAAAAGGATGATGACCGCGACACAGAGCTAAGCTCTAACAGGCACGGTCCGAGTTGCTCCCGCACGTATGGAAGCCCTGAATCGGTTTCACATGAAGGAAAAAGCAGTGCGGTGCTAATCTATCGCTCTTAATCCTATTGACCTCAGATCCTTTGAAATCCACATTCTCTCTGCTTAATACTAAAACAAATAAGACCCTTTTTCTTCACTAATGACAGGCCCTTTCAGCCTGCTACTTTCAAAACCAGCCCACACGCTGGATTTTATTTATTTATTTATTTTTACTCATTATGACTACAGAACACACTCCTTCATTCTTTCTTCTTTTGCAATATATAAGACAGTAACCACGCTCTTTGCTCCAAGAACGAGACAACCGGTACCCTGTTTCCAAACCCCATTCCTTAACTTCATATCGCTTACTTCCCGATAAGAATATCGCACTGTTTTAATAAGAAAGAAACAAAACCCAACAACAATAACATTAATAATAACAGCAGTGCCTTCAAGCAAAGAGGGTCTTTTTTCCGCCCCTTTCAGGAGGAACGCTGGAATCCAGCAGAAAATTCCTGCGAGTCTCTTTCATGTTGTTTTTCAGATGTTTGGGGACAAGCTGCTCTGGCAGACAAAAGGTTAAGGCAGCGGGCAGGAATATGAAGAAAAAGAAGAAGGTGGAGAAAAAAAAAGAGAAAGAGGCAAAAAAAAAAAGAGAAAGAGGAAAAAAAAAAAAGAGAGAAAGTGCGGGGGTGGAGGGGGGGAGAGCGGGGGGTGGGGGGTGTCGTACGGTTCCTGCACCATATGGTGATGCCCCTAAGATATCATGTGTACTGGCTATGAGAGATTTCACTGTCAGTACCCCATCTGAAACCTGATCTAGTCTCTTATACTACTCACCGCGCTACTCAGAAACAAACAACAACAACAACAAAAAATTACATTATCGATCTGAGCTTGTTTTGTGACCAAACAAAAAGAAGAGCCAGTATGTGAGTAAAGTTTCACATGACAAAAATCTGCTCTATTCTACGCGGAAAAGCAGGAGGTTTGGAATGGCCCTGTCTCCAGGCAGCGATCGCAGTGATGTTAGTGCTGAGTCAACACTGTCACTCACACACACAGTCACCGCTGGACCAGACAGAGCAAAAAAGCCAACTACTTAAAAGAGCCAATCAGGATTAACCTTTGTTTACTGACAGTATCTGCATCGGAGCCCAGGCACCTGCCGCGGGAAACATTCTAGAGTGTTCTACAGCCTCTGTAACGCACTCAGCGCAGGTGTTCTCTCAGACTCATGTGTCCAGGAGTCTTTTATTTATTTTTTTTGGGACCACCCCATGAAAAACACGTTTCCACAAGCTCCTCAGGCAAACGGGAGATCTTCTCTCCTGTGGTTCTTTCACAGTCACGATACAAAGGAGTCAAAAGACAGACGCACCACCGGCGTGAAGAGTCCGCCCAGACAAACCTTAACGTGCGGCCTGAAAACACAGGTGTTCTTACCTTAGGTTGGGCACGTCGAGGGAAGGCCACTTTAGGGTCAATCTAAACACAAAAAAGAAAAAAGAAAAAAAAAAAGACAGAATTAACATACTTGTCCATCCAATCATCTTTAAAAACATCTTTAAAACCACCTTCAGTAAAGATCAGTTCAGTCCAGTTTTATTTGTATGACACTTCTTTCTGACAGACACTTGTCACTGGGCGGTTTCTGCAGAATACCAGACCTGATGTGACCAGTGACAACCCGAGAGGACTCAAAGGTCAAAGGTCTGGAGTTGTCCCACACCAGAAAAACCAGTAAGATATTTCAACAGTACTGATTTTCTCTGGTAATATGAAAACATGAAAATATGACAACAATGTGAGATATACATTTGAAAAAATATATAAAATAGAATTCAGACAGGGTAAAAAGAGAAAACAAAACAAAACAAATAACAAACAAAAAAAAAAAGATGGAGAATATCAGATTAACGTGTTTCTGGTGTGTGGTTTGTCATCTCGTTAATTTGACGTTATTTTTCTGTCTTTGTTTAAGCGCTATCGGAGCGTGCTGTGAGACCCTTATCAATCTTCCATTTGGAATGAGGAGAAACTATTTCATGCACCAATGTCATGCTGCTTCTCCCTCTCTCCCTCTCTCTCCCTCTCTCTCTCTCTCTCTCTCTCTCTCTCTCTCCTCCAGTCTTAATACACGGCTTTTAAAAGAGAAGTTTCAAAGCGGTCTCATCCAAGGAAACGTAGTCAAGGGGAAAAACGTAAACAGATCGAAATTCCTCTCTTGCAGAAAATTGCTTGTTCTCATTCGGCGAGGGCCAAAAGCCTTTACGTTAGAGCATATCTCTTTGTATAGATTTGAAAGTTTGCCTGAGGCTGAGAGACACCAGTGTGGTATCATTACGGACCCTAATATGCAAAGCCTGTTGACTGCGTGGAACAGAAAAAAGGCTATGTTGGATCGTTTTTCTTTTTTTTCTTTTCAGTCCCCTTAGTACTCCATCTAATCTTCCAAATAAAAACGACACAGTTTTCACGTTACATTACACCATCAGTACGAACAAAAAAAAAATGTAAAAAATTCAGTTTGCCCTACGGCTACTTCAAATGGTCCCCCATAAAAAAAAAAAACCATACATATATCTATGTATGTGAAAACACAGGCCAGATACAGACAGAGGCAGAGAGGGTGAGACCAATGCATAAGGGACTTGAGTGCTACACGATTAAATATAGCATTTCTACATTACTGACTTCATATCGAAGTCTGTGAGAAATAAGACCGACGACTGTCGATTTCGCCTCAAACACGCGCCTGTTACTCTGCCGTTTCGCCTGCGCTGTTTGATGAGAGGAGGAGGAACTTGTCTCCAGTGCCAGAGCCTCTCCCCTCCTCCCATAATTCTATCTGACAGAGTTATGACTGTTGTCTCTCCAAATCAGGTCAATTTGAAAAATGAATTCTGTAACACCTGGGTACGGTTACCCTCCTGCTAATGAATTCCCTGTAACGATTCGTTTTAGCAATTAGCCTGAGGCATAACCAGTTCAACCTCAATTACACCACGCGACCAGCAGGCCTCTCCACGCTAAGACACCGCCTCACGCTCAGAGAATATCCGCGGCCGGTGCCCTGAGGAGCGGAAATGGGTCTTAAAACGTTTGGGTCGGACGAGGAGGAGAACAGATCTTTGGCTTCTGCTGAGAGCAGCTTTTAACAAGATTGTTGCAACTGTATTTAAAAATCAGATCAAACAGACTGTTTAAACACGTCTGAAACACTCCTGTAACAAAACTGCAGGACTGTTTCTCCCTTTGAAGACGGTTCGGGGATTGTCCAATCAGAGAGCACCCTCCGTTTTGTCTCGGGCTTTTGTAAAATGAATG